>NW_020950792.1:11878090-12068698 GCF_900497805.2 Vombatus ursinus
TCTCTCTCTCTCTCTCTCTCTCTCTCTCTCTCTCTCTCTCTCTCTCTTTCAGACAGGTTCACTTTTGTCTTTGCATGCTACAATAAGCAGAGTATTTAATAAGTAGCTGGTACTGAGTAAATGCTTTTGAACTTATTAATTATATTGTAAAGAAGTCACAGCCTTGAAGTTGTAGAACTGACTTAAATGAATGGATTTATATCAAATCATTATATTGATAATCAACTTTAAAGCAAAGCAAAACAAATAGCTTATTTGGGACAATTCATTTCTTAATTGTATATTTGCTTATTTATTTAGTAATTTGCCTCTGAACTCAGTTTAATCTTTCTTCCCTACAGGTTTTTATTAATAGAATTGATCTTGCTCACAACACTCTTCTTCATTTTCTATGACTACACAAATTCTTACCTGTTCTTTAAGATATATCTTGAATTAAGCCTACATCTCTGCAAAGCATTCTTTGATTATTCCAGTTCATAGTGATTTCTTTCAATTTTTAATGCCTATAACACTTGTTTTCTATAATATTCACTTGGAAATTAATTATGAATTGTAGTCTAATGTATTTTCTATTACTATATTGAAATGAAATTTCTTTATATCATTTTGTGTGTGTTTATAGTTTGTTTCCTTCACTAAATTTTAAGTTGTATTAATTAATTAATTAAGTTGTATAAACTACCTCTCATAATTTTTGTATCACTTATAGATACTATCAAAATATCTTATAGATAGTAAGTACTCAATAAATGCTTGATTAATCCAAGATGTTATGAATTCCCAGAATATATATTTAAATTAAAGATTACAGCATATTTCAAAGAAAAAATACATTGATTTCTCATTTTGCCACTTTTGTAGATGAGGAAACTAAGTCTGAGAGAGATTAAGTGATTTACCCAGGATCACAGATTGGGTGTCTGAGGCTAGATTCACTGAAGTCCTCCTGACATCAGATTCATAACTGAATCCACTGTGCTATCTTATTGTTTCTAAATATGAATTTTATTCCTTTATGTTTAGGTTTCCTGATATAAAATTATATTATCGAAAACAAATACATTTAACATAAAATTATAAAAAATATTTTTCATACAATTTTTTGATTGTGTGGGCATCCTTGGGAAAGGAAAATTTTATCAGAACAACAAGATTCTTTTTTGCATTATTTCACATTTGTTATCAACTATTTTTATTTTTATTGTTTGAACTGAAATGTTCCTTCCATGTCACACACCCCACTAATTACAATTATGGCTGCAGTTGTAACTGATTTTTTGTCAACATGGTGCTTATTTCTCCAATTTTACCTGAAATAATCATGGGAATGTAAATACACTGAATACTTTCCCAGAATGAAGTCTCAGCCAAGATATAAAAGGTTGTCATGTTCAGGGACAGCTTTGCTTTTCATGATTTATTTCTTTCACCACACATTTTGTCATTTGATTGAATTATATTCTACCTTGTATTGTTTTCTTGTTTTTTCAGGTGTAATAGTCCTGTTCTTCTGACCAAATTATGAGCCCTTTGGTAGCAAGAATTGAGGTATACATTCCCCCACTCTCAAAAGTGGCTAATAGTACTCAGTACACAGTGAATACAATGCAAGCATGTAAATTGAATTGTATCAAATCAAATTGAATTATATTGGATAGAACTTAACAGAACAGAATGGAACTGAACAGGTGTAAGATATCCCTGTGTACCTTTCCAAGAGCTATAAATATTTGCTCTATTAGCCCATTGCAAAAGGGCTAGCTGGAGTGGACATGAAAAATCAAATAATCAGTCTAATGGAATGATTTTTTAAAACATTATAATATATATATAATATATAATATATATACACACACACTGTGTTCATTATAGATTATTTATTAAATCTGATAGTTCCTAATCTTAACAATTTCATTATTCTTGTTTTTCCCAATGTTATTTTATCTCATCTTACAGATGACTATAATACATCTTTACTTCTTAGGAATTGAGGCATCTCTTTAAGCTAAGGGGTGGGGGAGGATATTTAGTTTTCCTGACACACAGAGTAAACTCACCTTCATTTTTGTGCTTCTCAATTTTTTTCTAGTCTGAGACAGTGAAGCCCTAGCTGTTTTTTGTAGCTGTGCTACTGCTGAGTAGCAAATTGGGATAAGGGGTTGAGAAATTTTGTAGGATGAGGTCACGGTTATATAGTCTAGTAAAATAGACAGGCACACCATACAACATTGATATTTGGGAGATTGAAGTGAATTTAATTAGTGTCTTTTCTTCTTCTAGTTTCATATACCCCAAATAGACACCATTCATTGCCCATAGGCATCATGCAAAATTAAATAATTCCTACATACCTGGAGAGAAATTATCCCCAATATTTTTCTCAGTGAATAAGACAATTGTCCACTATCAGGGGTTGCAAGAAGTGTGGGTCTAGGGTTTGAATCAAACTAATTTCATTTATTTATTTTGCTTTGTAAGGATGTTATTAGCAGAATTGTGATTTCTTCAATGTGGCTATTCCTTTCGTTCAGCATGCATTTCCCAAGATGACTTTTTATTGAACATATTTTGTCCAAATATATTTAATATGCAGATGTATGCAGAGATGTTGCTAGTGTATCCAGATTACCATAAATTAAATACATGTGAAAGTAAGAACATATTTATTTGATACTTACAAAAATTGCAATACATTTATATAAACAGAGCAATTTTTTACTCATTGTATATCTGTACTTTCTAATTCCAAGTAGATTTTATGTTAGTCTCACTTGTATCTGGAACAATATAATTATATTTTCCATTGTGATGATTCTTAAAATCTCAATGACACGAGAAAAATGTAAATTTTGCTCTGATTTCATGGCAATGGGATAGTGATACATGAAAAGTATAAGCTGCAAAGGATCATCAGAACATAGATTTAGAGATAGAAGCAATATAACCAATGTAAGATGATGCAAAATTAAGTGCATGATAATTATAAAGTGAAAATGTGAAAAGTGATGAAGGAATTCAGAGACTGGATATGTCAATGACAAATATTTGGAAGACTATAGGGACTTTGATTATCTTGAAAAAGTTGGGGGGGAATGTAAAGAATTGATTGAAAGACGGTAACCTTAGGTAAGGGAAAAAGTGCCTAAAAAACACAAGAAGTTGTATTTGAGATGCAGTTAAGTAAAATGTAAATGCTTAAAAAGTGGAAGTTAAGTAGTACAATGAATATCAAGAAGATGAATTAAAATTTGGCTTCATACAATTACTGTGACCCTGGGCAAGTCACTTAACTATTTTTTGCCTCCATTTCCTCATATGTAAAATGGGGATAACAGTAACACTTACCTCTCAACATTGTTGTGTGGATGTAATGATACTATTTGTAAAGCATTTTTCAAATCTCAAAGAGCTAAAAGAAATTATGGCTATTAATATTCCTGACAATATTTTTGAAACATTTTACTGAAAGCATTACTACCCCTACTTTAACATTGAGAAAACTAAGCTTCAGAAAATTAACTTGTCTACAATTATGTAACAAATAGTAGCCAGGTCTGGGAGTCAAATCCAAAGCAGTAATTTCAAGTTCAGTATCCCTTGGCAATACCCTGATGACTTTCTATGCTATTTTTTCCCCTCAAGATAGCAAAGAAATCAACTTAGTTGAGATAAAGTGTTCATACTGTTCCTACCATGAAATAAAAGTTGTTAAAAATGGGCTATCATTGGAAGTTGTGTGTTTACTCTCCCTTAAAATCTTTAAGCAAATGTTGGACAGTCATATTTGTAAAGAATGCTGTAGAGCAGAGGTACCAGCCTAGGTCATAAGTGCAAGGCAACACTCTCAGGTGGGGCTTGAACCAGATTAAAATGTCATTGGGAAATGTTTAACAAATTTTTGAAGACATACTACACCATAGATAGTGCTAATTTGTGAATTCTTAAGTCAATATGTGTCCTGCATGGACCTGTTTCTTTGTGAGTTTCACTCCACTGAGGTATTATAGTTTAGGTATGAATTTGAACAAAAAGCTCTGAGGTCCCATCTAACTCTCAGATTCTTTGATAGTTTTGGCACAGATTACAGAGAATGTTAAAGGCAAAGCACCTTTAAGGGTTTGTGTAGTATTCTGACAATCAATGAAGTTTTTAAGTAGGAGAATCACAAGGTGGATACTTTAGGAATGTTAACATTTCAGTGGCATAAAGGTTGAATTAGAGATATGAAAATGATGGTATGGTTAATACCTAAAGTTATCCATTTACCACACACATACTTATAGCATATGTGCTCTGATACTCTAACCTGTGAACACTATTCTGACTTTAAGTTCTTTTAGTTCAACTTGATGTCTGGAGAGTGATGAAGTCCTTGATTTCTAAAGACAACTACATAATAGTACTATCTGCATAATATTATCTATAAACAAGAGCATCTATAGGACATCATCCTCAATAGGATCCCCAATGTGAAGGCCATGCTACATAAGATTGGCAAATGTCTGTGGTTAGCAATTTCTCTCATTTTATGTTTTCCTTGATATTAATCATCAGATAATCATAATCAATTGAAGTACTTACATATTTCAAAGAGTACATAGGAAACACTTTGTTGGAGTACAACACAGACTCTAAGGCAACATCTTGCTCCAGTGAATCAAATACTTTCTAATCAATAAATGGGGATTTCACATTCTTTGATCTTTGCAGTTAATGGTGTATCTGCTATAGATGTGGTCTGCTTTGTATTAGTGTTTTGGAAAGGAGGTGAGATGATCAGATGGAGAAAGGAAAGGATGATAGATCGGTATCCTGTGTTCTTTCTTGGTATCCCCATAACATTGTAAGCTTTAGATGAAGGTTTCTAGTATGTTGGACTGGACATTTGTGGAGGATATGGGGGTGAATATTGGTAAGAATACCACAGAAGGAGAATGTAGGAATGACCATCGGCAAGTTGGAGGAAATATACTCATTAAGAAAAGGACAGGTTCATCAAAGTAAGTGTCAAGCTACTACACACACACACATACACACACACACACACACACAGAAGCTGTCTCCCATAATACCCCAGTATATTACAACCTATGGTAACATTTCCTTTTCCAGCTTTTTGTACTTGCAGGACATTAACACAATGCCTCAGGTATAATAACATACTCAGGAAAGTCTTTCAGAGCTTATGGCATCCTCATCCTGGATACTCCTTCTGCTATGTCAGACTCTTTCTCCCATTGGAGAGTTCTATAAAAACCATTTTGGAGAGGACCCAAGCAAGCTGACAATCATTCCTCTCCTGGCTACCTTCCAAACTACTACACCATGCTCCTCACATAGGTAACTTCACTCACACCTCATTTTGTGTCTTCTCCCATTAGAATGTAAGCTCCATGATGGCAGAGTTTGTCTTTTTATTTTAATTTGTATCCTTAGTGATTAGCATAATTCCTGGCACATAATAAACATGTTATAAATGCTTCCTGTTTTGCTTTCTCATTTATTTTATATTAATCTCTTGAATTAGGTAGATTTTAGGTTTTATGTTTTATAATTTAACAGGTAATGTTGATTGTATACTAAGTCATCACTTGGATAAATTGTTCAAAATTGATTAAATATACATGTATTCAATCCTGCCTTATTAACAACACACTGTCCAAAAATTTGTTTCCACATTCTTATATAGAGAGCATCTGTAACACTGAAGTAAAATATTTAATTAGGTAGAAAACTATTTTCACCAATAACTTTTTTTCTAAAAGTATGCTATTTATTAACCACTTTGCATTTTCATGGACTATAGGCATTTAAAATATCATATAGTAATGGTCTCATCTGTCAACAAGTGGGAGAGGGAGACACTTCGTGAACTAACACAATGCATGATTGTCAATGTCATGAGGTTTTATGAAAGAATTAGCTGAAGTAAGGTGAAGATTGGAGGGAGAACAAGGACTATACTCTGAGAATTTAGAAATTCTCAATAGGTAGAACAGAGCCAAATTGATATGTAAGGAAAAGTATAATTTGTCTTCAGTCTTTGAATAGAATGTCACAGCTAAAAGGTGCCTTAGAAATCATTTTCCACCTCCCCTCCACCTTTTTAAATCAATAAGTAAATTGATTCTCAGAGAGGTGATTTGCCATATAAATACTTAGGGACAGTCATAATTAGAACGCAGGTCTCCTAAGTCCAAGGTAAGCTTATTTTTCATTAATTTACTTCTAGCCTACCTTTCAATTTTTTTTTTTGTTTTATTTCCAGGTACTCAGGGTCCTCATTTGTTTCTCACTTCTGAACTCCCCAATAAGACAATAAATTTGTTCCTGCAGTTATGCTCCTGGTTTGGATCTCTCCTTTTCATATTCCTCCTCTAGATAGGTTCTATCAGTTATAATCCAATAAGGTAGACACTTTTGAGACACAATGGAGATCCTTCATTAGAAGTGTAACTGGGAATTTTTATACCTGGGAAAAGGAAAGAAAAAGGCACCATGAATTGGGAAGAAGGCAAGACAGATTTCAATGAAATCTAGAAAATCAATATGAATATGTATATGCATATATATACGTATATGTATATATGTGTGTTTTACATATATAATATACACATATGTGTGTATATTATATATAATATACACACATTTATAATATACATACATGCATATACATATATACATACACAAATATATGAATGTATATATATACATATATACATATCTGTCTATCTGTAGTTTATTTATTTAAGGGGTCAGGTTAACTTGAGATATCTAAGAGAAATTGTCCAATAGGTAGTGTGCGATAAGAGAATGGAACTAAGGGAAGTGATTCAGAACTAAGGAAACTAAGCAACTAACTAGAATAAGGAAAGACATATAGATATAGGCATAAAAATCAAATGTAAATAAATAATTGATAGATAAACCATTGATAATTAATGTGATTGACTTGAGAGAGCATAGATGAAGGAGGCAGCAAAAAAATTGTCCGAAAGAGTCAACAGGGATTACGCAGTTAGAGGGCAGGACTCGAATTACATTCCTGCAAAGGATACTGATAAGGAGTGGCCCTACAAGTGGGAGCTTAACTAAGAGCATGTGGTGTTTCCACCATCACCACTCTCACCATCCTATCCCAGTCTCTGCCCAGATGTAGTGTCAGCCCTATTCCACCATCAGAATTTGCTCCTGCCTTCTCCCTTAGAGCAATATAAAAGATGTTATTGACCACTTAAAATTCATTGGGGGCAAATTGCTCCCTCTGACATAAATATTTGCCCTGGTATAAAGTTCCAATGACTTTTCCCTACTCCTACCTTTCAAATGACATAATGTCGTCTACCACCTAAATGAAATGCAATCACAAGGGTTAGACCATTCTATCATGCAAAGATAACTAGGGTAGCTCATCTGTGGGAGTGACAAGAATTGCTATTACCCATACTTATTGTGAATATGTCAACTTCTTTCTATGCTAAATCTTTCTGAATCCATAACATAAATTCAAGGAGAAATTGAACTTCTGGATTGGTGTTTATTCAGTAGGCTTACACTCCTTCTGTTGCAAAGTTGTCATCTTGAAAGAAGGGAGAGATTTGTCATGACATACTTGCCAGGATAAATTAGTATTGTTGAAGGGAGGCATTCCTTACTTTTTCCCGTTGTGTTGTATGTTTAGAGAAATCTTTTCTCTCAGACCATACATCCCAATGATTTGGGTTGAAAAGACTTTGGAGTAGTCGGGATGTACTAAATCCTACAAATAGTAATTACATTCACAAAACTAATGACAGTCTTTACATGATCCCAGTATGGAAGACAGTTGAAATTACTTAGGTATATTCCTGATGAGTGGTTTGATTAATGGATTATATTCACAACACATTCCTCTAATTATGATTTAGACTTCAGTATGAAATCTGTGTTTATTTTCCTTAGTTTTCCTGGTTTCCTTCAAGAATCTGATCAGCTCTTACCTTCTATAAGATGACTTTGCTCATGTCAGTGACTTGCCCTCTGAGATTATCTGTTATCTATTTTGTACATATTTTCCATGTGCCTAATTAATTACATGTTATCACCCTCATTAGAATTCAAGCTGCTTAAAGGTAGGAAGTGTTTTGCTTTTTTCTTTTCTCCAGCACTTGCCATAGTGCATGTCAAATATCAAGTGATTAGTAATTGCTTCTTGACTGACTGAAAAAATGCTGCACTACTTTTGAAATAAATGAATATGCATAAATGTATACATACATATATACACACATATGCATACAGATACACACAGATACATACACACATGTTTACATATGCATATGTACATGTGCAAATACACACATATATAGTTTATGTAGCTCAATCTATGCACATTCTAGAAAGAGCAGTTTTCTGGTCTGATCAGTATAAGAAATAACAAAATATTATCTACCACACTTTCCTTGGTGTTCACTGAAATAAAACAAAGAAACAAAAATATAGAAGTCTTTTATTTTTATTTTTAAAGATGTATTATTTATTTTAATGTTTTTTTAAAATTTTGAGTTTTTTAAAACTAATTTTTAAAATTTAGAAAAAAACTGGTACATTTTGAAACACGTTATGTATTTTGAAGGACATGACAGAAGATAGTAACTAGGAATGCTTCAAAGAGATAGAAAATGATAGTAAAATAGCTATATTTTATTTTAATATTGATTAGAGGCTAAGATCTGGATATGGAGAGCACTGTGCAATGCTTTTAAAATTACCATTAAGAAAGCATAGATGTTTTGGTTCATTCTCTTAGGCGGTTATCTATGCCAATATTTTTGGCCTGATTCAGATGACTCTCCCATTTCTTGTGCCAATAGTGCTGTTAATACTTAATATACTGTGAAAGCTGATAAGTTAGGTTTTATGTGAAATCATTCAAAACAACTATCACTTGTTATTTTTGATTGTTTCAATTTCACTTTTCAGTTCTCTTAAGCTTTCCTTTCTATAATGATATGGCATATAAGTTGTGAAACTTTATTTGTTATCTGCTAATTAACTGGTAGAATTCAATGATTAGTTAGTTGGTTTAGGACAAATTCAACATGATGTTTCCTCTGTCTCTTAGTCTTGGTCATGTCCTCATATTTATCTGACACTTCAGCAGCAATACTTTTGAATTTTGGAGCTTGAAAGGACCTTAGAAATTATCTAGTTTAATTTCATTTTAGCAATAAGAAAACTGAGACAATAGGTTGTGACATACTCAAAATCACACAGTCACTTAACTGAAGTTAAGCAAACCTTAGATTAGAACTCAGGTCCCCTCAAGCTTTTTGCTTTTTCCAATTCACTATTCTGTTGCCGAGTTTGAAACTTTTCTTAAGGATTACTTAAAAGGTAGTTTGGGATTTTCCAGTGCTTTGGCCACTTTAGTTAGTCTTTGGACACCTCAAAAAAGCCATAATTCTTTATTTTTTTCCTCAGTGTAATTTTAAGCATTAAACACTTTTAAACCTCAATTAACCTTAACCTCACTAACCAGAATGCTCAACTAACAGATATTTTCTATCATCTTACTTTTAGGAGAAAGGGTCACATTACAAGAAACTGAGATATATCAAGTATAATATTTGGTACAGCTCCATCATTCAAAGGATGACTTGAAGTGAATGCAGACGTAAGCAAACTCCCACATCTTATATTTCTTAAATGAGAATTCTTATTCAGAATGATGACTCAGGCACTTGAAGATGTTGAATTATGAAAGAAAGTACAAGGGAAAAATAGACAAACTCATTGTACAAAGATTTCTGACGTTTCTGAAAGAAAATAAAAAACAAACAAACATCTAAACACCCCATTAATGGTTTGGGGGCTAAATTCCAGTTATGCAAATTATCCAATTAACAGAAACATCTCCTACTATTGGTTTCCTTCTTAAAAAAGCTTTCACTTTTCTATGACTTCCTTTCTTCCTTTATTTTTAGGTAGTTGTCAAGAGTAACAGACACAGCATATTTTAAGAATTTCCTCAGTATTTCTCTGACAAAATACCAACATTATAAGTCAGCATGGTGTCCCATGTGCCCCTTGAAAACAAATTGTATTACTCTTGTAGTTGAAAAAGTAAATAATTTTCAAAAATTCTACCATGTCCTCTCATATGTGTTTCTTAATTTACTCTTCTAGAATCTTGCTGTTCTATAGCACCATAGTAACTTATCAGCTATTGGGACTATCCATTGAATTATTCATGAACTTTGTAGTAGTTTACTTTTAAAAATAATATCTATTCTAAAAGAAAAAAAAATTGATCTTTGTCATCCCTGAAACTATTGTTTTATATTTATTATCACCTTCAGTGCTAAAGTTCTAGAAAGAGTTCACACATACACATATACATATGTACACATCAATCTCTCTCTCTCTACTTATATATACACACACACACACGATTTAAATGTATAATATGCTATTAGTACACAAAATATGTATTGCCTATATATTTGTGAATGCATATTTATTATTCTTAAACCAATTTAAAATTGTTATGTGTTTCCTTTATTATATTAATCCATACCTTGTAAGCCTGTATGGTGCTTGACTATATGTTTCTGTAAATAGCTCTTGCCATTCCTCTCACTTCACAATAACACAGTGGGAGTGACAGACTTAGGGGTCAAGTTAAGCATCTGTCCCAATAGAAACTGGTACTTCTTCCCAAGTCTATTGAATTGCTTGTCTTTTGGGTCATGGGAATTTCTCATTTCTCTTAATGTAGCTTCTCCTGTAGATTTTAGGTAAGATGACCCAATTCATTTGTGTGAAATTTATGAAATCCATTCTTCAAAAATCTTGTATGGATTCCTGAGAGTCTTTTTTTTCTCCCTCATGAGCACTATGATTGAAGGAAAGGTCACTTGTCAAAATTCTACTTAAGCAGATTTAAAATAGCAATTCTCATCAATACTTTATCTTCCTTTTAAACAATGAAATTGTAATTAAGGTGAGTTAAATCATATTTTCTACTTTTGACACAGAGAGAGCTCTGTGTCAAAAGTAGAAAATATGATTTAACTCATTTGCTAGAGTTAGCTCTAGCAAATGTTCAAATAGTTGAAACCTCATTGTAACTCTAACATGCTTCTGAAGCAAATTTATGATAATCTGTTTCCCAAGAGTGTCATTCATTTTCTCCTTCTGATTTGGTTTTCTGTAGTCCTCCATCACAATAGCATCTTAACTGCCATTGATCCTCACTAAAATAATTTCCACATACATTTCCTTATATAAGCACAACTTTTTTTTTTAATGCTCTAAATCACTATTTTATTTTTTAGCTAGGTGATGGGGTTAAGTGACTTGCCCAAAGTCACACAGCTAGTAAGTGTTATGTGTCTGAGGCTGGATTTGAACTCAGGTCCTCTTGAATCTAGGGTTGGTGCTCTAACCACTACACTACCTGGCTGCCCCCAACAACTTTTTTATGTACAATCTTACTCCACCCTGTTTTTATCCTCCTTCAAATAAGGTACTTCATTGTAAAAAATAAATCCTAGAGGAAATACTAGTTAAAAATAGACTTTTGATATGGGGCAAAACTAAGTTCATTACTAATTCTATGGCTTATAAGCATGATTAGGTCAATAAAGGAGAAATTTGTAGCCCAGATTATCTTTCTAGAATGTCAAAAATCATAGCACCTAGGAGATTATTTACTTCTATTTTGCCTCATGTGTTGTGCCAAGCTATGAGATTAGTAGGTATGGAAGTTAAAGCAAGATGTTTTTGGATAGAACATCATGATGGACCAAGAAAACAACCAAGTGAGTTGTAAATTCACTTTACATTGTGTTTCACACTCAACATTTGTTCCACAATCTTGTGAAATAACTCCATAAGAAACTCGCTTAGTGATTGTTCTTCGATATAGTTCTATTACAGAGATTTCAACTTTAAAATTTTGGACAAATATTTGTAGAGCTTTCTAAGTATTCTTTTGAGGTCTTAATTGGACTTTTTAGATAATTCTTTAAATCATAGATTTCCATGTCAGCCTCAGAGGTATTAAAGCATCCATTAGGATTGAAGTATGAGCATATTTGTTTCTCTTTCATTGGCAATAGCAAATATGTTCATACTTCAACACTACTGGATACTTTAAATACCATTAGTGAAAATTTTCACATTTCTGTAATTCTACCACAAAAAGCAGGTAGGTAGGTAGGATAGTAGATAGAGCACTGGACCTGGAATCAAGAAGACTCCTTGTTCTGAGTTCAAATCTAGCCTCAGACACTTATTAGCCATGTGATTCTGGGCAAGTCACTTAATCCTGTTTGCCTCACCTTCTTCATTTGTAAAATGAGCTGGAGAAGGAAATGGCCAACCACTCCAGTATCTTTGCCAAGAAAACCCCAAATAAGGTCATGAAGAGTCAGATACAATGGAACAAAAATTCTACCACAATTTCTATGCAGAAACAAAGTTGTTTGACATATTATAGTCAAAGCTAATCTTTTGAGAGTATGGAGTTCATACATATGTGGCTACTAATGTTTTGTTATAGGTGGTACCTAGAAAATAGTTGTTGTTGATGATGATCATGATGATGATGTCTAAACAGCTTCTCTTCTCACCTCCAATCAAAGAATATCTGTACTGATAAGATGTGAATACCAAAAATGATGTAATCTGATACGATGATGAGTTTTGTAATGATAAAGTTTCCTGGGGTCATAATGGAATCTAGTCCAAAAGAGTGAGTAGAGCTGGTTGAAAAGAAGAGCCTGGGTAATGAAATCCAAATTGCCTATTTTAGAAATTAGCCAAGGCAATAGAGTACAGAAATGACAAATGACCTTGTTATCAGATATGAATAAAAGTTAGTTATCAACATATCCTCATAAACACACACACACACACACACACACACACACACACTCACACACACACATTCCCAAAGTCTGAGGAAAACACAGAGACAGAATGGTACATTATAAAACATGTCTGAAGAAGGTAATATACATAATTATTCATTTTATTTGTACTTGGGTGGGTGTTGCATGGGTTGTCTATAAGTAGTGATTAGATTTACTTAATAATCAGTTGTCCTGGACCATTGTTAAAATTGACTTTACTTTTGTACCTGTGAAAGTAGTTTTATTAAAGGTTCCATTTCACAGGCTTGTTCTGGAAGATTTACATCATGCCACTCGATAAAATGTCCATACCACAAAATACAGTAAATGAGGAAGGTTTAAAAATTAGTATATACCATTTAAACCCAAACCACAACCATTTCCATAGCTAGGAGTCAAAAGTTAAAATAGTTGAGCATTGTAACTGATCTGGTGGAAAGAATGCTGTAGTTGGACTGCTGAAGCTGGGACATGAGTTCAAATTCTTGCCCTTACTACTTGTGTGACACTGGCAAGTCACTTAATTTAATTGGGCCTCAATTTCCTCATGCTATAGGAGGTTATATTAGATGGACTTTAATGTTCCTGCAAATCCTAAATCTATGACATGTATAATGTAGTAACATGATATATGGAATGTAGTCTTTCTCATTTGTATATATTTAAACAATTATTACAAATGCTTTCTAGGGATAAAGGAATATATATGTATTCTTTTTTACCTAAAACATTTGTTTTGATATGTATATGCATATGTGTAAATAAATAAATATGTATATGTGTACACACACTATATATATAGAGAGAGAGAGAGAGAATATACATATATACACACATACATATATATGTATATACTTTTCAAATAAGAGTAAACCTGCTTTATCATATTACTGTGACAGGACAAAATGAATATTCTTCTTGTTTCCAAATTGGACTATGTCAAACTCATCTTCTATATACTTATGATACAGGAAATATGATGTTACCTATTTGTAAAATGTGTTAGGGTAGTACTCTACTATACATGGATGTACTGTCTGTGAATATGTATGCATGTGTGTGTGTGTATGTGTGTGGTGTGTTGTGTGTCTGCCTATGTGTGTATTTATATGTGTGTATATCTGAGTGAAAATTTGTAATTTAAGTGTTATTGGAAATCCTGGAGTCAAATCTCTTTCCATGTTCACATAGTAACTCGTGTGTCAGAGAAAGGACTTGAATGCAACTAAAAGGGCCTCCAAGGCCAGTTATATATTCATTACACTGTGTTGTTATTGAAAATTTATAAATATTGTCCTAGTCATGTAGTTTCCTGGATTTGCATTTTGATTTTTCTCCCTGGAAACTGGGGATATAATTGCCCAAAGTGGAAGTGATATGAAATGAGTAGTTTAAAGTATTAGCTTTTCCAGGGATAGGATACTGAGATACTGAAATTGATTTTTTTTGGGAGGAGGGGCAGGTTAATTTGAACTACATAGTACTTAACATCATCTCCCAAGGGAAAAAATAAAGAGAGGAAAACTTGCCCATCATCCATCACCTTTCCTTAAGTATATTTTTAAACTGTCATCTTTAATAGTTCCTTTGGAATAATATAGATTTTAAAAAAAAATTTTAGTATGTTTCCTAAGGGAAGAAAAAGTTTATATAGCCAATAACTGACTATCCTCCCTTAAAGTTTTATTATCTAAGTCCACCATTTCAAAATTTGACAAAAGACCTAAAGCTAGCTACAGCCTTATAAACCTCATAAAATTAGATATATGTGAAGTAGGGGTAGAACCCTCAAAGGAAACTAGATTTCATTATTTTGAGCACTTTCCTGGAACTACTTGTTATGAGAAAGCTTTAAATATGTTCACCCACAGAGAGTTTAATGTTCACTTTATTAAAAATAATTCTTCTGTAGGAAGTCCATTTTGTAGTTATAATCTCTTAATTTAGAGCTACATAATATATACCTTTTTATTTTTCAATACTAACCACCTTTTATTATTTCAGTTCTAACTCAATTATTTGCATATCTGTTTGTTGAGTTGCTTACACTGATCCATTTTTTAATCACCTTTGACATAATTCTAACTATCTTTGTCTAAATGCAATACAATTTAATTAAACATAAACCTTGCCCAAATCCAGTTAAGTTTTAGTTCAGCCTCTTCTTTCCCATTGACTAGCTTCCCACTTCTCACTGTTAATGAATGCAGTTCCCACTCACTTGTATACATACTTAACCCCCAAACCAAGAAATATGGACTTTTTGTGGCTCAATAGTCCATTGAAGTGCTGTGTAGTTTTCTACTATTTTTGCATCAGAAATAGCAATTAAAATTCAAAATGGAAGAAAAACCATGGAGAGCAACACCTGGTGGTTGGCAAAAATCTTTCAAAAGTCAGAGAAGGTAAATCACTAGTCTATTCATACCTTAAATCTGCTCCAATTTTAGGAAATATAGCAAGAATTTATTGTCAATGAGAAACATTATATTCTATTTTTCCAAGGACAAAATTAATTCTGTCAACATATTCATCATAATTGGGGCATCACAGTATTTCAGATTTAGTTCTGAATTCTTTCCTGGCATGTCAAACTAACTGCGTTTTGCCAAGAATTCTCCTTTTTTTTTTTAAATCAATAGGTCAGTGGATATAGTTGTGGGCAGCATTGTCAAAATAGTTATAACAAGAGCAAGTAAAACAAGTCTAGAAAATTAAGGGGGAAAAATCACGTACATGTTGTGAGGGTTATCTTTTTAGCAACAGCTGAGATAAAACACTGGCATGATGTTTTGAGGATATATTAATCTTTTACCTATCTCAGATTGTATTTAGAATTAAACTATGTCTGAGATACTAGAACAGTACAGATATAATACTTGCTAGATCTTAATGGAGTTTTAAGACACTGCTAAGGTTCATAGGTTTGTAGCATACTAGATTTAGAGCTGGAAAGACCTTAGGAGTCATCAAGTTCATCAAGTTCCTTCATTATATAGGTAAGGACTCTTAGGACAAGCAAGGTTGTACTTGTCCAAGGGGTTGAAGATGGTTAAGTCACAGCCAGAGTGACATGGATTTAGAGCTATGAGAGGCCTTAGAGTCTATAAAGTCAAACCCTTGTGTTTTACAGAAGAAACAGAAAAAGAAAAAGTATGTGTCTTTGACTGTGGTAACAGAGTTAGGAAGTGTTTCAGTTTGATTTGAACTTAGCCCTTCCAACTTTGAGTGTAGCTTTCCATCTACTACAGTACATGTCTGGGACTTGAATTCAGCCCTCTTGATTCTAAATAAATTACCATTTCTATTCTGGAACAAAAGATTTTTTTTAGCTGAATTTTATGCTTTTTTTACATATTTCTTTATTTTTAGTTTTTAACATTTACTTTCATAAGATTTTGAGTTCCAAATTTTCTCCTCATCTTGTCCCTCCCCCCACCCCAAGACTGTATGCATTCTGAATACCCTGTCCCCTAATCTGCCCTCCCTTCTATCCCCCCCCCTTCTCTTATCTTCTTCTCCTTCTATTTTGCTGTAGGACAGGATAGATTTCTATACCCCATTACCTATATATTTTATTTCCAAGCTGCATGTGAAAACAATGTTTAATATTTGTTTTTAAAACTTTGAGTTTGAAATTTTCTTCCTTCCTCCCTCCCCATCCATCCTCATTGAGAAGGCAAGCAACTCAATACAGGTTATACATGTTTAGTCATGCAAAACACTCCCATAGTAGTCATATTCTGGAAAACTAAGTATATTTTCCTTCATCCTATCCAGGCCCCTGTTTACTCTATTCTTTCTTTTGAACCTGTCCCTCCTCAAAAGTGTTTGATTCTGATTACTCCCTACCCCAATCTGCCCTCCCTTCTATCATCCCCCTGCTCTGTTATCTCATCCCCCTCTATTTTACTGTAGGGTAAGATAACTTTCCATACCCAATTAAGTATATATGTTATTCCCTCCTTAAGCCAAATCCAATGAGAATAAGATTCATTCCCTCTCACCTTCCCCTATTTTCCCTCCACTGTAAAAGTCTTTTATAGTCTGTTTTATGTGAGATAATTTACCCTATTCTACTTCTCCTTTTCTCCTTCTCCCAATATAATCCTCTCTCACCTCTTAATTTTATTCTTCAGATATGACCCCTTCATCTTCAACTCACCGTGTGCCCTCTATCTATCTATCTACCTATTTATTTCTCTATTTCCCTATCTATATATACATGTATTTTTTTTCCTCCAGCAACCCTAATACTGACAAAGTTATCATGAGTTACAAATATCATCTTTCCATGCAGGATTGTAAACAGTTCAGCCTTAATAAATCTCTTAATATTTCTCTTTCCTGGGACAGCTAGGTGGCACAGTGGATAGAGCACCAGCCCCAGTTTCAGGAAGACCTGAGTTCAAATGTGACCTCAGACATATAACACTTACTAGCTGTGTGACCCAGGGCAAGTCACTTAACCCCACTGCCCAACCCCCCCCAAAAAAGATTTCTCTTTCCTGTTTACCTTTTCATGATTCTCTTCAGTTCTATATTTGAAAGTAAAATTTTCTATTCAGCTCTGGTCTTTTTATCAAGAATACTTGAAAGTCCTCTATTTCACTGAATGTCCATTTTCCCCCCGAAGAATTATACTCAGTTTTGTTGGGCAGATGATTCTTGGTTGTAATCCTATCTCCTTTGACTTCCAGAATATTATATTCCAAGCTCTCTGCTTCCTTAAGGTAAAAGCTACTAAATCTTGTGTTATCCTGAATGTGTTTCCAAAATTCGTGCATTGTTTCTTTTTGGCTGCTTGCAATATTTTCTCCTTGACCTGAAAACTCTGGAATTTGGCTACAATATTCCTAGGAGTATTCCTTTGGGGATCTTTTTCAGGAGGTGATTGGTGAATACTTTCAATTTCTATTATACCATCTGGTTCTGGAATATCAGGACAATTTTGCTTGATAATTTCTTGAAAGATAATGTCAAGGCTCTTTTTTTTGATCGTGGCTTTCAGATAAAACAATAATTTTTAAATTCTCTCCCATGGATCTATTTTCCAGGTCAGTTCTTTTTCCAATGAGATATTTCACATTGTTTTCTATTTTTTCATTCCTTTAGTTTTGTTTTTGCAATATCTTGGTTTCTCATAAAGGCACTAGTTTCCATTTTCTCCATTCTAATTTTTAAGGAAGTATTTTCTTCAGTAGTTTTTGGATTTCTTTTTCCATCTAGCCAATTCTGCTTTTTAAGGCACTCTTCTCTTCATTGGCTTTTTGGATCTCTTTTGCCATTTGGGTTAGGCTATTTTTTTTAAAGTGTTATTTTCTTCAGTATGTTTTTGGGGTCTCCTTTAGCAAGGTGTTGACTTGTTTTTCATGATTTTCTTGCATCACTTTCATTTCTCTTCCCAGTTTTTCCTCTATTTCTCTTACTTGCTTCTCAAACTCCTTTTTGGGCTCTTCCATGGCCTGGGGCTGATTCATATTTTTCTTGGAGGCTTTGGATGTAGGAGGTTTGACTTTGTTTTTTTCTTCTGCGTGTATGTTTTGATCTTCTTTTTCACCAAAGAATGATTCTATGGTCCGACTTTTATTTTTGGGTGGTTTGCTCATATTCCCAGCCAATCGAGTTTTAAACTGTTTGTTAAAGTAGAGGTCTCCTTCCAGTGTGGAGAATGTGCTGTCCCAAGCTTTGGAGTTTTTGTGGAGGTGTTTTCATAGATACTTCTAGGGACCTGTAAATTTTCAGTTCTTCCAAGGTGGTATGATCAAGGGTGAGGCATTTACTCCTTTCCTGGCCTGTGGTTTGGTCTATGAGTGACCACAAGCATTCTTTCCTGCCTTAGAACTATGAGGAGGATTCTCTCTCCACTGCCACTACAAGCTTCACCACACTAATGGACCACCATTAGTGGACAACCACTCAGAAATGTGACCCAGATCCAAGCATGGGCAAAGCAAGAGATTCCTGCCTCAGCACCAACAAAGAGATCCCTATAATCCTCCTCTGATCAGTCACTTGATTCCCCCTTGGTCTGTGAGCTGAGCTCAGGAAGCAGCTGCCACCCCTTGAATGGACTAGTACTCGGGCTGGGACTGAGCTTCTCTCTCACTGTAGTCACAGACTTTTCCTACTGACCTTCTAAGTTGTCTTTGGCATTTGTGAGTTGAGAAGTCTGGAAACTGCTACAGCTGCCTATGATTCAGTCCTCTGAGGGCTGTTGCTGGTTCACTGAGACCTGATCTTTACCTGTACACCCATGCTAAACTGCATTCCTCTCCCAGTCTGGGACAATAGACCTTTCCAGTCAACCATGCAGGTTGTCTTGGGCTGGAAATTAGTTTCACTTTGTCTTTTTGTGGGTAGTGCTGCTTTAGAATTTGTTTAGAGCCATTTTTATAGGTATTTGGAGGGCTTTGGGGGAGAGCTCAAGCAAGCCACTGCTTTCACTCCACCATCTTGGCTCCGCCCATCAAAACACAGATTTTGAAGAATTAGTTCTAAGGCATGAACAAAACAAAACAACAACAAAAACCTTTTTTTTTTCCTTATTGGCACAAACTACCATATCTTCTATTTCTCAATATTTTCCCATTGTACCTATCCCAGTACTGAATACTTAGCATTTAATGAACACTTGTTGAGTGAATATGACTATACCTATGTATAGAGACACTCTGCAGCATGACAACTTATCTTTCTGTGACCATAAATTTTAAACAACTAGATGTCTGAAAAGTGACCTGGTCTTTTTGGGTAAGAATCTTTTCTTTAGTAACCTTCTGGAATATGTAAATATCTTCCTGCCATGAAAGCCAGACCTCTTAAAACACAAATTGACAAAGATGCCAGTTAATTTTGCTCTATTTGAGAAAAGAATTCTAGAAATAGGTATAGAAAGGTTTTTATCATTTCATATCTATGCCCAAAGGAAAGGATCTGCTTCATTTGACTTTTTTATAAACCAAGGAATATCATTGGTATAATAGAGAACTAAAGTTTAAGTTGGCTTGGATTCATTTTCTCCTTTCCAAACAATTGTCTTACTAGGGGTTTCTATGACACCATTTAGTTTCTGGATTTCAGTTGCTTCTAAACCCTTTCTAGTCTGGATTCCAAACTCAATATTCAGTTGAAACTGCTGTCTCCAAAGCTAACAATGATCTCTTATTTGGCAAATCTAAAGCCTTTTCTCCATCTTCATCCTTTGACCTCTCAGAAGCCTTTGACACTGTTGGCTGCTAATTACTACCTTCCCTAAATTTTTATAATGTGATCTTTCCTGATTCTGCTTCTACCTACATGACTACTCTTTCTCACTCTCCTTTGATATATCTTTATTCACATCATAGCCAATAAACATGGGATTCTCCCAAGCCTTTATCTTAGGCCTCTTTTTATTTTTCCCTGTACATCTTTTTCTCTTTATTTGATGATCTTAATAGTTTCCCATTTTTATATCTATACTGATAGATTCCTAATCTTCATATCCAGGCCCAAACTTTTCTACTGAGTTTAAATCTAATGTCACCAATTAATTGCCCTTTGGATATATCCAGTGTCTCAAACTGATCTGTCCAAAACAGAAATCATTCTTTCTCCCCAAACACTCTCATCAGTCACACTTTCTCATTTTTGTTGAGGGCATCACTATCCTCACAGTCACCCAGGTTCACAATCTTAATTGTGTGCTCCTCACTAGCACTCTTTCCAAATATCATATTTGTTATCAAAATTTCTCATTTCTACCTTCAAAAGGTCTGCTGTATATATTCTCTTCCCTCTTCTTATTTAACTACAACCCTATTACAGGCACTCTTCATTTCCTACTTGAAAATATTAGAACAGCATTCTAACTGGTCTCCATACCTCAAGGATATCCCCTCCCCCAATTTCAATCCACCTCCATTCAGTTGCCCAAGTAATTTTCCTAAAGAGGAGCTGTGACTATGTCAACCTCCACCCTCACCCATTACTCATTAAGTTCCAGTTTTCTGTTTTCTCCAGAATAAATATAAATTATCTGTTTGACATTTAGAATCCTTCATGGTCTGGCCCCTTCCTACTCTCTTTATACTTTACAGACCTCTATACACTATTATTTAGTGGCACCAGTCTTCTTGCTGTTCTTCATACAGGGTACTCCAACCCACAACTCTACTTTTTCACTGTGTGTCTCATATATCTGAAATCTAGTCCTTCTTTAATGCTACATCCTGGCTAGTCTAGTTTATTCAAGACTCAGTTTAAATCCCACATCCTAGTTTCTGAAGAAGGCCTTTCCTGGTCACTGCCTCCCATAAAGAAACTGAATTCCTCTCACCATGCTAGTACTTTTGCTCTGAGATTATCTCTCATTTAAAATGTGTATATCTTGAATGTACTTTTTTTCATGTCATCTCCTTCATAAGAATATATACTCCTTGAGTTCAGGGACTCTCTCTCTCTCTCTGTATGTGTGATAACTGATTAACATTTTTGACTCCCACATTTAACCGAGGTTATCATAAATTAGGTCCCATTTTTCATTTATTTGATAAATTAACAACTAGGCTTTTAGAATTTTAGTTCTTACCTGCAATTTCACTGAGGTAGAGGATTCCCTGTGAGGAAACCCCCTCTACCAATGGTGATTTCTGTGATTTATAGTCTTAGAGGTTTATCTGGGGACACTGAGAAGTTAAATACCAGAGTCATTCAGCCAGTATGTATCAGAGATAAGATATAAACCTAGCTCTTCTCACTCTGAAAGACAATTTACTATTCATTACATATGTTTCAAAAATACAGAGCCACTTGTTTTCTCCCTAAAATAGTGGTATAGGCTTCTTAAAGATATTTCATTACGTTGATTATTCATTCAACTGAAAGAGTCATCTTTTATAGTTCATCTTCATTTTTTTTTCAATCAGGGATGTTGATTACATAGAAACTAGGGCACTGGACTTGAAATAAGGAAGACCTGTGTTGAATTTTGCTTTAAATACTTTCTATGTGAGTCTGGGCATATCATTTCTCTTCTCGAGGCCTAGTTTGCCTATCCATAAAATTGTGGTGATAGATATAGGGCTTAACTTACAGGGTTATAATAAGGATCAAATTAAATAATGCATATAAAGAGATCCATATATTTATTTGGCATTTTTATTGCTATTCAATAATTAAAACTTTAGTCTTATTTTGTTGTGCTTCTAGAGTGACTGACATTGCTACAAGTGCCTATAGTTAGAATAAGGTGTTGTTACTATGAAGAAACTAATCTAAATATTGTCTTTAGATACAATGGTGATGATGATGATAGATGATATTTATTTAGTGATTTAAGGTTTATCAAAGCCTTTACATATATTATTTCATGATTATTTTCACAACAATCCTGAAAGATAGATGGTACTTTCATCTTTATTTTACACAAGAGGAAACTGAGATGGGCAAGTGTTAAGCAATATGTTCCAGTTCACATAGCAAATAAGTATCTGAGAACCATTTTAATCTAGGTATTCCCAATTCCATGTCCAGCACTCCATTCAACACTCCATAGTGTTGATATTTTATTACAATATATGCTAATAATTTACCATTCTCTGAATGCTCTGAAACATTCTACAGGACTAAGACTCAGTGGTATGCCTTTTAATGTTAACCTCATTAAATTTATGAGTAGTTTCCTAAATTCATTAATCTCCCACTTTTATATGCTCTATATGGTCCATCCTATGTCTCTCATATAATTTTCCCTCAAATTATGAACTTTTGCTTTGTACTATCTGCTTAGAATGTTTTGGGGTCCAGACAAGAGTGGTATGGGTTTCAAGCAACTGGTTACATGTAATAAATGTAATCAAAGAAGCCTTCACAATAAGACAATATTTCAGCTACAAGACTCATAATAGTTATGCTATCCTCAGCTCCTCACTTTTCCACACCAAATTTATTCAATCAATTATCAAATTTTGTTGTTTCTACTTGCAAAACAGAACTTGAATTTGATCTTTTTTTTTCTCTATCACATGGCCACAAATGCAGTCCATGTTATACAATGTTGCCAAAATTATTTTCCAATAGAATACATGACCCAGTTTAAACTGGTTTAATCTGGTTATGACCTGCTTAAATTGCTTTAGACCATTTAACCTGGTTTAAGCAGCCTCTGACCAGTTTAAACTAGTTTAAGCAGGTTCTGACCAGTTTAAATGAGTTTAATATGATTCTGAACAGTTTAGTCTGGTTCTGACCTGTTTAAATTTTAGAATGGTATTAATGAATTCTGACCAGTTTAAACTGGCTTAATCCAGTTCTGACCAGTTTAAACCATCTGGTTTAATACAGTTCTGACATTTTATTTAATGGTTCAGAGCAGTTTAAATAGTTTAAATGAGTTCAGACCAGTATATATATATATATATATATATATGACTTGACACTTTCTAACTGTGTGACCCTGAGCAACTCACTTAACCCTAAACCCCATAAATATATATATATATATATATATCTGTGTATATATATATACACACACCCCCATACATATATATATGTAATGACCCCTAAACCCCATAAATACATATATGTGTGTGTATATATATATATATACTGTTCTGACCAGTTTAAATTAGATTAATCCAGGAATATATATAGACATAGAATATAGAGATAGAATATACAGGTGTAATTCCTGGGTATAATATTTACTACTTCACCTATAATAAATCTCTGGTGTTCAAATTCTTCTTCCATATTTTTTTATGTGTCCAAAACATTTTGTTCCTATCAGGAGAAATTACTAATTTTTTTTAAGTCACCTATCTTGTCTTGCTGCATATCTATTCGGGAAGAACCTGAGAATTTTTAAAGTCAACTTGAATACAAATCTATGGTCATTAATTATTTGGATTTGGAAACAGAGGCAAATTTAAAAAATCAATCAGTAGAAGCATTTAATTAAGACAAAATGGACATTAAACAATAAAAACATTTTCATTATGCATCCATCAAATGAATCCATGTAAATCTCACATCATGCAGGCCACATGTGGCCTGCAAAACTTCAGAGTGAATCAGATTAAAATGTAATTGGGAAATGTTTAACAAAATAAATTAAAACATAGTAAAACATGGATAATGTAATTTTGTGATTTTCTGAGTCAATATGCAGCCTAAAGGGATATGTTTCTATTTGTCTTTTTTTCCCCTTAAAGTCAATGAAGTTCTTTCAGGGCTTAGACTGTTTCTATCTTTTATTTGTATCCCCAGAATTAATAGAGTGCCTTTTGTATAGTATCCACTGAATAAATATTGATTGAATGGTTGAATCAAATGGTTGAAGAAAGCATCTACCCTTCCTGACTCCCTCTTTAACTGGGGGAAAAAATTTGGAGAAAGCTTCTGCAATGTAGGGGGCTCCTACATGGAGCTTGATTGTATATTTCAGGCATAAGCATCTAGATGATTATTTTCTTCCACATATTCTCAGCCACCAGATGTTCATACCACTAGGTCATCACTCCATCCCTGTAGGCTCTTCATGCCACAAACTTCCATTGGCAGTTTTAATAGCTCTACTGACTCATATCCTCCTTATTGCTATATCCACAGTCTGATCATTTAGCCCATCTACGACTCCACTCCTGACTGCCTGTAAGACACAAGACTTGCTGCTGTGTCCACCACATGGCCCAACTTCTAACTTCCCTCCTCCCATCTCCTCACTGTCATGATAGCTCCTGTGATACCCACAGAGCATCTGGAAAGAATTTTAAAACTCAGTCCAACTTGCATCTCAGCCTCATGGGATTTTTTCCCTTTCCTAATTGAACGACTTTGTGCTTATTGTACATAACACTAGGATTATCCTTATTTGACCCTTTTAATAAGTGAAATGACTAAGTGATTTCTAAGGCTTGTTACATTTCAAAATTTTATCATGCTAATAATTGTATGAGTCATACAAAGCTCTGATCCCTGTCTTTAGGAAGTTACTCAGAATGCCTAGATATCTCAAGGATAGATGCTTTTCCCCATAATATTGTTCAATACTTCTATATATTCAAGAGCCATCAAATAAAGAGTCATTAGGAATATCAGCCAAGAGATGTGACAGTTATCTCAATATCATTAATAACTATGACCCAAAAGAGCACTGAAAGAATTTACCTGAAAAATAATAATTTAACCATATTCTTTGTTTAAATTTCTTGTATTATTCAACATTTCTTGTAATTTTAGATCCATAGCTAGTCTTAAAGCATAATCCACAAAATTATCATGGCTATGTTTAGTTTAGTAGAAGTTTAGTAGAACAAGATTGTTTTTATTCAATCCTGCTTCATAACATGTTTATAGTTTTGCAATATTTTCCTATTATAATGAATACAAACTGCAGAGAAACAACATGGACTAAAGAATAGACAGCCAGCTATGTAATCAGCAAGAGCTGTTTTCAGGTCTTGTCTCTTGTTTTTTTCCTTTTTTTTTTTTAATGCAATTTGGGTTAAGTGAGTTGCCCAGGGTCACACAGCTAATAAGTGTCAAGTGTTTGATCTGAGGCCAGATTTGAACTCAGGTCCTCCTGACTTCAGGGCCAGTGCTCTATCCACTGTACCACCAAGCTGCCCCATTGACTCTTACTTATACTAGCTGTATTATTGGATTATGATCAGGATCAAATCACTTCACCCTTTATTGTTCCCAAAAGATCAATCAGACTATAATTTAAAGATGAGCTGTTGATCTCAAAGGAATTTCCTCCCTTAGATTAAGTTACTGGTACAGTCCTCATCCCTTGCAGTATCTCCCCTTCTCCCACCCAAAATGAAACAAGGTTACTTTAGGTTTCATAAAGCCATGGCACACAGCTTTGTAAGTGGACAGGTTAGTAAACCTCTCAGTGATCCAGGTTAACGTTCAAATTAGGTAGTATCGATAAATTGCTAATCTAGTCCAGTGAAGGGAGTTTCTCACTTAGGAATTCTCTTTAAAAATAAAACCTGAAGGGGAAAAAATAATACTTGAATACTATTGTGCTTCCCTCCAAGGTCCACATGGTTTATTGACAGGAAGCAAGAAACAGTGAATAGGCTGCTGTGGCAGAGAGAATATTGGAATTGGATTAATGAACATCTTGGTTCATATTATATCTTACGTATTTATGACCTGTAAGTGAACCTTTGCAAGCCATTTAACCCCATTTAGCCTCAGGTTTTTTCACCCCAAATAAGGGGTTGGAATTTATGATCTGTATGGTCCCTTCTGGATATGTCAGTATGGCTGTGTTCCAATGACTTTAAAGTTTTTAGTCAGAAGCCCTGAGTGCAGATTCTGGCTTTGGCCCTTACTAGTTGCCTAACTGTGGGCAAGATACTTGAACCTCAGCGTTTTCATCTTCAAAGCATGGGTAATGTTTGCCCTATGTATTTCTAAGAGGTGTTATCAATATACATAATATAAATGATAAACATATTTATATGTAAATATACAATAATAACATTAGTAACAAATATAAATTATTGTTATTCCTGAGTTGACTCTAATGTATTTTGGTAATGAGAAAATAAGAATTATTTATAATAAGAATATAAAAGCTGACTTAAGCTATTTTTTTTTGTTTTTCATTCTTTCTCAGTGGTGCCCAAAGGTTGGATAAAGAGCGTTAAGTTAATTTGCCCTGCTCATCTTTAAAAACTTGAGCTGTTAGACTCAAGGTCATTGTCCTGAATGAGATGGTTGAAAAAAAAAACCTTTTTAATTAAAGCAAAAGCCTGTCAACTAAAGGCAGTTTTTCAGCCAAGTTTTCACTAAAATTTTGTCCTATGAAAGGTATGATTAATGTGTTTGTCTTGGGGAAGTACTCATTGAATCACAATGTGTTTATTTATTTATTTACTATTTTTCCAAAGTCTGTAGGGACACCTTGTGGTTTTTAATGTTCTGTCAGAGCTTCTTCTTAGTAGTGAAGTGCACTATGACATTCTCTTGTCAAAAGAATCAAAGTGAGAATAAATCTGGTTTCTTGAAAATAAATGAATTTGAGACATTACAGATTCACAGCTGGCTTTCTTGGATGGAATTATGAAGCCCCATGTCTTACATCAAAAGCTGAAAATACTGAAAAAGGTTAGAATCACATGCATGCTGGTCAAACTTGGAAGGCAGGGATATTGGAAGGCAGTTTATATAAAATACTGATCTCCTATCAGAGGCATATCAACAAATACCAGGAAAAAAGAAATTATAGACTTTAGTTAGTATAAATATGAAATGGTGGATTGTTGAGTTTCTGATATTAATGCTACAAAATTATTCCTGACTACTTGTTGTACATGCTGATCAATCTTCAAAGACTTGCCCCCACCTCCACTTGCATATCATTTATTGAGTAGAAAGGCTATTCACATATGGAAGCAGTTTTTAACATTTTTATGCCCTATTGATTAAATACCCACAATGTGCTAATTGGCCTATATAAAATAGATTGCCAGAGACTATATCTTAGAGCACTGTACAATTAAAAAACAAATAAACAAATTACCACAAAAATGACTTAATTTAGGCAATGAATCACAGAACTTTGATTTAAACTCCCTTTAATGTAAGCAAAGAAAGAATTAGACAATGTAGTTTTAGCTACTAAGTCAAAAATATGCTTTTTTAAACCTATCATTTCAGTTGTGTTTACTAAGCAATATGAACAGGAGAATTGAGTAAATTTTTTTTTGAATTCTTGCTATTTAGAGAATACTCTGGATACTTGAGAACGCAGACCTACATCTTTCTTAGGCATCATTATGTGCTTCTAACCAGCCAGGCTTTGTTACTCAGACTCAGCTACATTCTTACCCTAGAACTACACTCAATATCTGGAGACTTCTCACCCTAGAATATCCCTCCAATCACTTCATCCCCGTTTTCCCATTGGTAGATTCCTTCAGGAGTTTTCAATTTTGTGGAAGGCAGAGTCTAACCATGCTTCATTAAAATGAGATAATGCTTATAAAGTGCTTAGTACCTGAAACATAATAGGCACTTAATAAATTGTTATTCTCTTCTCTCCATTCCTCTTCTACCTGTGCTTCTAACTTCCCAGACTTTGCCACCATGCATAAGTTTGGATACTTTCTCACTTCCTTCTCCTTTATATCCCTTCTATTTCTTATTTTCTCCAACTAAATGTAAGCTATTTTATGTAGCAGTGATTTTCTACTTGCCTTTATTTATATCCTCAGCACTTATTATAGTGTTTGGCACATAACAAGCAATTAGTAAATACTTGTTGCCTGTCTACTTTGTTGCATTTATTTCCTTTGCTCAGGATTACTAATGCCCAAATGAAAGTAACCAACTTGATAAAGTAACCATGTTTCAGTCTCCCCATATGTACAAATGACTATTCAAATTAAAGATGAATTATTCAGATGAAGCAGGAATTTTAAGAATTTAAGTATGGTTTCTGATAACAAGATGGACATTCCAATTTTCAACATTGGCTATGGAGAAATAACATGGCAGGTCACCCCCAAAACAAAGACCAGAACTGTCCCTCTTCTGGCAACTTCAGAAACATAAGAATTTGAATCAGTTCTAGAATTAATTTCTTGTGACTCATTTGTCTTTGTTCTGAAGTCATGCATTTTGTAAAGTTGGAGGAGAAATATCTCCTTTTTGAGGTCATGAGATAGATAACCGCTTCCAAAGTAAGTGTACCATAACAGAGAAATTATAAGCAAGAAAAACCTAGATTTTATGTTGCTTAATTATAGGTTCAGACCTCAGGCCAAAAAAAAAAAAAATCTGAATGGAGATTAGGATTCTAACAAGACCTCTTATGAAGAAAATTACATCAATGACAGAGAAATAATTGCTTTACGTACTGCAATCTTATACATCCCTCTTCGATAATAATAGCTAGTAAAAAAAGACACGTTCATAATTCCACACTTTGCTCAATACATAAAATCTGAACAGAGTCCTAATTTCATATATCCCCTAAGGGAACAAATCTTTTTAAATAGACTATAGGTAAAGTAAGTCAGGTTACACGTTAAACTTCACCAATAGGCTGAAAGAGGAAGAAGTGATTTACATGTTTCCAAAGAGTCAGGAACAGCTAAAAATTGTCCTCTGGCTTTTTTATCTAAAAAATGCTCAAGGCCCCAAGTAAATTTCTACATCTTATGGAACAGTTTTCAGCCAGTTCAACAACTTTGCAAATAGGAGAAATGGTCATGAGCTTCCTTCAACTGCATCATTCAATGAGACAGGTCTCGGTCAAATAAGGTTAATATTAACAGAAGAGAAACTTTTTGGTTAAACAAAAGATGCAAGAAGAATGGCCCTGAGTCCTAAATAATAAAAATTAGTAAAAAGAAATAACTAACCAAAGAAACAACTAAAAAGTTAATTCAGTTGGTATTAAAATGCAGGACTTTCTTAAATAAAGTGCACTATCCACTGGAGGCTATCTCCAGTCATCTTGATCTTGCCACCGCACCCAGATAGCTCAGGAGGAGAAAAAGAGGCTGGTAACTTTGCATACCCCTCCCTCACTTAAATCCAATTTATTTGCCTATCTTGGAATCACCTTCCTGATGTCATGGTCCTCTTCCAGAATTAAGTACAAACAACAACAATTTCAGTATTGGTCATGTTATGAAAGAAAACACAAACCAAAAAAAAAATGGGGTCGGGAAAGAAAGTTAAAAAGTATGTTTTAATCTGCATTCAAACTCTATCAGTTCTTATTTATTTTGTGTTTAGTTTTATCTAGTTCTGAGAGGGATAAATCCCCACTAATATAGCTTTTGTCACCTATTTCTTTCTGTAACTCACTTAATTTCTCCTCTAAGAATTTGGATGCTATACCACTTGATGCATATAGTTAGTATTGATATTACTTCATTGTCTATGGTACCTTTTAGCAAGATATAGTTCCCCCTTCCTTATCTCTTTTAATTAGATCTATAATTGCTTTTGCTTTGTCTGAGATCAAGATTGTCACCTCTGCTTTTTTTTTCACTTTGACTGAAGCGTGATAAATTCTGCTCCAGTCTTCTACCTTTATTCTGTGCTTATCTCTCTGCTTCAAATGTATTTCTTGTAAACAACATATTGTAGGAATGTGGTTTTTGATCTTGCTATATGCTTCCATTTTATGGGAAAGTTAAAGCCATTTACATTCACAGTTATTATTACTAACTGTATATTTCCCTCAATCCTATCCCCCCACATTTTTATACTTTTTCTCTCTCCTTTCACCCTGTCCCTCTTCACCAGAGTTTTACTTTTGATTACTACCTCCCTCAATATACCCTCCCTTCTGTCAGCCCCCTCCTTTCCCTTTTCATTCTCCTTTCTCCTCCTACTTTTCTACAGGGTAAGATAAATTTATATACCAAATTGCATGTGTATGTTATTCCCTCTAAGAGCCAAATCTGATGAGAGTAAGATTCAAACAATGTTCACCTCCTCTCTTCTTTCCCTTTACTGTAATATATCTTTTGTACCTCTTCATGTGATGTAATTTAATCTATTCTACCTTTTCCTTTCCTTTTTTCCCACTACAATCATTTTCCCACCCTTTAACTTTTTTTAATCATCACATCAAAGTCAACTTACATGTATACTTTATGTCTATGTATTTTCTTTCTAACTGCCGTAATAGAGATATAGTTCTCAGGAATTACAAATATCATATTCATGTGTAGGGAAAACAGTTTAAATCTTAGTGAATAACTTTTTTTTCCCTTTCTTGTTTACCTTTATGTGCTTCTCTTGAGTCTTGTATTTGAAGATCAAATTTTCTGTTCAGTTCAGTCTTTTCATCAGGAAAGTTTGAAAGTTCCCTATTTCATAGGCTATCCACCTTTTCCCCTGAAAGATTATGCTAAATTTTGCTGGGAAGTTGATTCTTGGTTCTGATCCTAGCCTAGCTCCTTTGCCTTCCAGAATATCATATTCCAAATGCTCCTATCCTTTAATATAGAAGCTGCTAAATCATGTGTAATCCTGACTGTGGCTCCTTGATATTTGATTTGTTTCTTTCTGGTTGCTTGTAGTACTTTCTCCATGACCTTCAGAAATTTGGCTACAATAATCCTTGAAGTTTTCATTTTGGGATTTCTTTCAGAAAGTGATAGGTGGATTCTTTCCATGAATATTTTACCCTCTGATTATAGGATCTCAGGGCAGTTTTCCTTGATAATTTCTTGAAAAAATGTTGTCCAGGCTCTTTTTTTGATCATAGCCTTCCAGTATATTAGTAATTGTTAAATTATATCTCCTGGATCTATTTTCTAGGTCAGTTGTTTTTCCAATGAGGTATTTTACATTTTCTTCTCTTTTCATTGTTTTGATTTTGACTGATTCTTAATGTCTTATAGAGCCAATAGCTTCTACTTACCAAATTCTCACTTTTAAGCAGTGGTTTTCCTCAGTTAGCTTTTATACCTCCTTTTCCATTTGACCAATTTGATCTTGCTGAGCCAAGACCAAGGGACCTTCATTGCTGATCTGTTGTGGGACCAAGAGTCTCTCATTGGGTTGCCTGGAAATTGTCTGTGCTAGACTGGGCTTCCCTTTTACCCAAGTGAGACAGACCTCTCCTGAAGTCTTTATAAATTGTCTTAAACTGGAAAATCGTTTCACTCCATCTTTTTGTGGGTTCTGTAGCTCCAGAATCTGTGTAGAGGCTTGGTTTAATGTTGTTTCTATGGGAAATTGGGGAGAGCTCAAGCAACTTCCTGGCTTCTCTCTGCCATGTTGGCTCTGCCTCTTTTCCATTTTTTAAAATTATTTAAAGTATATTTGTTATTTTTATTATTGTTATTTTCTTGTTACCATTATCATTGTCATCATCTTAACTATGCTAAGGTGCTTTAGTCATTTTATTATTAGTATTGTAATTAAAATTAAACATCCCTTTTATGTAAATTTCTTAAATTTGTAATAAAATAACAGTTTGGTGGGAAGTCTAGTCACCTCCTGCTGTTAGATGAAATTATTCTTGAGCATTAAAGCAAAAGAAAAAAATTCAATCATTCAAGCACAATAAATACATCCAGACACTTTTGTACTGCTTTATTTATTCTGGAAACCAGCCAAATTAACTTGTAATTCTAAATAATTACAGCTGCCAATGCAAAGTAATTTGAAGTGACAGCATATCAGTTTAAAGTGCAACCACAGCACTAGGTATTACAGTGAGTCTACCGCAGGTTAAAGCAGGGCATTTCCTCTTAACAGACCCTGATTATCAGCATGAAGGGGGCAGTGCTAAGACGGGCCATTCTATCAGAGCTGAGGAATAGGAAGTTTGGTTAAAGATGGGACAAACAACATTTTATTGTCATTAACAATTGCATGCATGGGGCTCTCTATACATAAAAGTTAGGTTTTAGATGATGTATATTTTTTGAGGAGCATTAACCCTTGCTGAGTTCCTTTTAACAAATCACTGCTCTTTTAAATCTAAATAATTTCTTATGCATTGTAACAAAAATCATTTAAGATTTATTATGAAAAGTAATGGAACTTATTTATCTCTTCATAATATACAGTTGTGTGGTTAGTTAGCATTGTTTATCAATTATTTTTTTCAATGAGGTAGAATATGTGATTAATGTATTTTTAAAAGAAGTTGGATGACTCAAATAAGAATTACTTGTTACACCATCTATTTTTATGTTGAAGAAAACTTGATTTAGTTAAGGTATATAAGAATATAATATTCATTCCAGAAACATTTATGTCAGTTAGCATTCAACTCTCTTCCAAAATGATTTTATCTCAGGTAAGCCATCTTCTTTTCTTTATGTCTTCAGTAAAAATTTAAGATTGTTCAAACCCCTCTTTTTCTATAAAGTTTTTGTTAATTAATCTTTCACTATTCTTTACTCTGAGTCAATCTCTTCTTTTCTCATAAGGCTACTTTCTGGAATTTTCAGTAGTCACTTAACTGATCCCCTAGGATCCAGTCTGTAATCTATATAATCCTGCTTTACACAGCAGTCATATTTAAATTCTTTAATCCCAGTCTGACCATGTTGATTCCCTGCTTAAAAAGGTCCAGTGGATCCTCCTTGACTAAGATAAGATAAAATACAAATTTCTCTGCTTAATATTTAAAACCTTTACAATTTGTGTCCTGATTAACTTTTCAGACACTTTTGTCTGCAGGGATTCTAAATTTCAGTTAAACTGTCCTACTGGCTATTTCCCATAAGTAAGATAGTATGATAGTTTTAGCCTTTGTAGTAATAATAGCAGCAGCAGAGGCAGCAGCAGCAGCAATAGTAGTGATAATGAAGAGTGCAGGAAGCAGGCAAGGGGGACTGTCTGTGTGTCTTACATGATTGGATTTACCTGCACTTTAGGAAAATCACTGTAGTGGCTGGTACTTTAATTCTTTCTTTTTGAACTGCTTGTAATTTTTTTTTTCCACTATGAAATTTTGGGCTTTGGCTTTGATACTCCTGGGAGTCTCCATTTGGGAATTTATTTCTGGAGATGACTGGTGAATTGTATTTTTACTTTCTCTTTGGTTGAAAGAGTTCTTGAAGTTTTCATATATGAATTTTTTATGGTTTTATATACTGCATATATGATTTTATATGAAATATAGTATACAACTTTTAAAAATTTTGGTAATGACTTTCAGATTGCCTGATAGTTATTAGATTACATCTCCTTGACCTATTTTCTTGATCAGTATTTAATATGATATTTCTTGTAATTTTTCCAGATTTTTTTATCTGTTTGTTTTTGTTTCAATATTTCTTATCTTATTAAGTTATTGCTTTCTGTCTGTCTCATTTAATATTTGGTTTTATCATCTGTTCCACTGTGGCAATTCTCCTTGCCATTATTTCCTCTATGGTTATTCCATTTTGTATTTCTTGTTTCATTTTTTCCCAGGTACTTCTATAGTTCTTGTTTTTTGTTTTGTTTTATTTTTTCTACCTCTGAAGTTTTATGTGAACTTTTTTGGAGGCTCTAACCTCCTTGGAGCTTACTCCTAGATGTCTCAAACCAGGGTATTTCCTCATAGTATTCAGAGTTTTCCTTGATTTGTTCATCTCAGCATCCTTAATGTCTAGACTGGGGTTTTATTCTTCAGCCATGATGCACAATGAATAGTTTGATAGGTCTGAATAATCCTTTATCAATCCTTCAAGGAATCTTTACGGCTGTTTTTTTTTTCCTCACAGACTCTGCTTATGAGATCTCTTTGTCCTCTCAGCACAAGGTCCTTTCTAGACATTAGGCTCCACCTGGGGTCCTTCCTTGATAATAACTAATAATAATAAAAAATAATAATAATAAAAAAATCAATGTGTTGCTGCATTCAGGGGCTGCTTACTCTTATGTCAAGGTCTGTCTGTGACTGTTCTCTTGCCATATGACATCAGATCCTTCCCAGAAATTAGGTTCCAGTTGGAATTCTTTGTCATAACTGCTTGGTTTAGATGTTATTCCTGTCACCCAACAGGGGCTTCAGAGATATGGTTGATTGGTCTTTGCCTTGGGAATTTTTCCTGCCTCTGGTTTTGGTTGAGTCAGCTTGAATTTTTCCTGCCTCTGATCTTGATTGAAGTTCTTTGGAGGCTTTTCCTCCCCTTGGGCACCTGTCACTAATGACTTTAGGAATACCTTAGTTGATGTTTTTCTAGGACAATTCTTGTGTGCAAGGCTCAGACATTGCCCAGGCCCTAGGGCTGCCCTCTCCTTTCCTTTCCACTTTCCTAGCATTCAGGGTCTTTGTGGATATTCAGGGTTCTTCTGTGAAATCCAGGACTAGGCTGATGAGTCTATTGATAAGTCTTCTTGGTTTTTTTTTAGATTAATACATTTCTAAAACCAAGTACAGGATGCCTCTATGTTTCAGCATGCAGCCATTTTCCCATTATGTAAAACTTATAATCTTAGAGAGTTTCCTAGAACATTGAGGTATTAAATTAATTCTCTAGGATTACACATCTTATATTTGCCAGAGGCAGGGTAGGACATGAACCTGGTTCTCAGGCCAGCTTTCTTACCACTATACCATATTACTTGTCCACTACAGTAATGTTAAGATAAAAAATCAAGCCTCAACCATCTTAGGTATGTGTTCTGGTTAACTTAGATTACTTGGGGGGAAATGTCAAACATTCAGTGGCATTTAATAAATTTTTTCTCCTTAGTATGAACTTTTCCTTCTTGTGTCTATCAAATTACCCTAAAAACTCAGAAAGTGACTTTCTTCATTTCAATTGTGAAGCTTTAAAGCGTTTTGGAAACTATCTGGAAACACCATAAGCACAAAAATTAAGACTACTAATTTCAGTTTACTATAGACTGTATGGTTCCATTATTATGACTTCAGCCTGATCCCAATATTCCTATTTGTAGAAGGTGAATTAATACTTTCAGTCATGAAAATGACTTTCAATTCAGGTTGCTATAGAAGAAGCAAAACTTTTGTATACCTATGCTATATATACTAATATCAAAAGATACAGCACATGGAAGCAAATGAGGGATATTTTGCCCACATAAATCATTTGAGTCTACCATTTTTCTTTTTAATTTTAAAAGTTATTATCAATTGATAAGACATAGTCAAACTATTACATTCAACTAAACACACTATATTGGCAAACATTCTATTCCTCATTTGACTACAGGTATTTTCTTTCATTTTTGGGGAGAAGGGAATGCATTCATAAATGACAACAGGTTATATCTAAAACATAAATTGTTTTGGACTTAAATCTTACAAATACTCACTTAACCACTTTTCCACTGCAAAGATGCATTTATGCCAGACAAGTAGTAGTAGTAAAGAATGCTGATTTCATTTACTTCTCTACTTGTGTAGTTCCTGGGAGAGGACAGGCTGAGAAGTGTGTTTTATGTAAATATTTTGTAGTTATTTTCAAAGGCTCATTAATCATCACTCTATTTTGGATGCCTACCACTACAAGCATCACAGAAATAATGCAGTGAATGAGAACTCCTGTGGTCTTAGATATGGTACTTTATATGTTGGAAAAGAGGAAAAAGTACACTGATTTATAATTTATCTAATGTGTGTGTGTTTGTATGTATGCATGTGTACTAGTATGCATGAATGCAGGAAAATAAAGTATCCTTTTCCTTACAAAACATTAAAATCTTACAAATATAGTTCATAGGGAAAAGGACTAGCAGCAGTATGAATTATCATGTTTTAGAAGGAATTTCATATAAAATTGAAGATATAAATTAACTCCTTAGGAATCATGCAGTTGGTGATCTGCATTTATCTGAAAGGATGTGTTTCAATAACACTTCTGATACTAATCACGGGGAATCTTTCACTACCTGTTACTCATGGAGGATACAAGGGTTGAGCTCTCTATCCTATCTTATAAAATGGGATGGTAGGTTTTCAATAAAGTAGATAATTAAATTTTTGAATTTTTGGTCAGACAATCAGGCTACTTCTCTAATCAACTGGTTTTTAGACATTAATGAAAGAATTTTAGAATCTGTTCAAAGAAATTAATGAATTTGAGAAAAGTAGCTTAGTGCAGTGAAAATAGCTTCAGAGGTTCAAACCAACCTTTGCTATATTATACCTGGGTGATGATAGCAAGTCATTCTTTTTTTCCTTGTCTGAGTCACAGTTTCATCCCCAGGGGGAGATTCAGTTGAACTAAATGACCTTGAAATGCCTACCAGCTGTAAACTAATAGTTCAATAATATACATCAATTTATTAAAAGATTTGTGATTTCATTGATGTGGGTATTCTGTTAAAAGGAAAATTCTACATTTTGGCCTTCATCCTTATTAAAGTAGCAAAATTAAGGAAGAGAAATTTTTAAAAGAGTTTATTATCATGGTGGGTTGGCTGCTGCACCTACCAGGATTAAAAACTAGGACTGTTCTTTTTTTTTTTTGTTAATTATTTTCAGTTTTCCACTTTCAGTTTCACAAGATTTTAAGTTTCAAATTTTCACCCCATCTCACCTCTTCACCCACCCCAAGATGGCATGCATTCTGAATACCCCTTCCCCTAGTCTGCCCTCCCTTCTGTCTCTCCCCCCTTCTCTTATCCCCTTCCCCTTCTATTTTTCTGCAGGGCATGATAGATTTTTGTACCCCATTTCCTATATTTCTTATTTCCCAGTTGCATGTGAAAACATTTTTTTAAACATGTGTTTTAAAAACTCCGGGTTCCAAATTTTCTCCCTTCCTCCCTCCCCACCCACCCTCATTGAAAAAGCAAGCAACTCAATACAGGTTATACATGTGCACTTAACTAACTCTATTTCCCTTCATCCTATTCTGCCCCCATTTATTCTATTCTTTCTTTTGACCTTGTCCCTCCTCAGAAGTGTTTGCTTCTGATTACCCCCTCTCCCAATCTGCCCTCCCTTCTGTCATCCCCCTGCTCTCTTGTCCCCTCCCCACCATTTTCCTGTAGAGTAAGATAGATATCCATACCCAGTTGAGTGTGTATGTTATTCCCTCCTTAAGCCAAATCTGATGACAATAAGATTCCCTTATTCCCTCTCACCCCATTTCCCTTCTACCGTAAGAGCCTTTTCTTTTCTGTTTTTTTTTGTGAGATAATTTACCCCATTCTATCTCTCCCTTTCTCCTTCTCCCAGTATAATCCTCTCTCACAACTTAATTTTATTCTCCAGACATCACCCCTTCATCTTCAACTCATCCTGTGCCCTCTCTCCATCTATCTATCTATCTATCCATCCATCTATCTATCTATCTATCTATCTATCTATCTATCTATCTATCTATCTATCTATCTATCTATACACACATATATTTTTTCCTTCCAACTACCCTAATACTGACAAAGGTCTCATGAGCTACAAATATCATCTTTCCATGCAGGAATGTAAACAATTCAACCTTAATAAGTCTCTTATGATTTCTCTTTCCTCTTTACCTCTTCATGTTCCACTTAAGTCTTGTTTTTGAAAGTAAAATTTTCTATTCAGCTCTGATCTTTTCCTCAAGAATGTTTGAAAATCCTCTATTTCACTGAATGACCATTTTTTTTCCGCTGAAGGATTATACTCAGTTTTGCTGGGTAGGTGATTCTTGGTTGTAATCCTATCTCCTTTGCTCTCTGGAATATTATATTCCAAGACCTCCTGTCCCTTAATGTAGAAGCTGCTAAATCTTGTGTTATGCTGATTGTGTTAATACTTGAATTGTTTCTTTCTGGCTGCTTGCAATATTTTCTCCTTGACCTGGGAACTCTGGAACTTGGCTACAATATTCCTAGCAGTTTACCTTTGATGATCTCTTTCAGGAGGAGATCGGTGGATTCTTTCAATTTCTATTTTGCCCTCTGGTTCTACAATATCAGGGCAGTTTTCCTTGATCATTTCTTGAAAGATGATGTCTAAGCTCTTTTTTTGATCATGGCTTTCAGATAGTCCAATAATTTTTAAGTTCTCTCTCCTGGACCTATTTTCCAGGTCAGTTGTTTTTCCAATGAGATATTTCACATTGTTTTCTAATTTTTCATTCTTTTGGATTTGTTTTACAGTGTCTTGATTTCTTATAAAGTCACTAGCTTCCAATTGTTCTATTCTAATTTTTAAGTAATTTTCTTCAGTAAACTTTTGGACTTCCTTTTCCATTTGGCCAATTTTGCTTTTTAGGGCATTCTTCTCCTCATTGACTTTTTAGACCTCTTTTACCATTTGGGTTAGGCTATTTTTAAGGCATTATTTTCCTCAGTATTTTTTTGTGTCTCCTTTAGCATCACTCTCAGTTTTTCCTCTACTTCTCTTACTTGCTTCTCAAAGTCCTTTTTGAGCTCTTTCATGGCCTGGGACCAAATCATGTTTTTCTTGGGGGTTTTGGATGTAGGAGCTTTGGCTTTGTTATCTTCTTCTGGTTTTGTGTTTTGATCTTCTTTCTCACCAAAATAAGACAATATAGTCTGTTTCTTTTTGCTCTGCTTGCTCATGATCCCTGCCAATTACTAGAGTTATAAACTCTTTGTTAAGGTAGGAGTCTGTTTCCAGTGTGGAAAATGTACTGTCCCAAGCTTCAGAGGTTTTGTGTAGCTGTTTTCAGAGATACTTCTGGGGACCTGCAAATTTTCAGTTCTTCCAATGTGCTATGATCAAGAGTGAGGTATTTACTCCTTTCCTGGCCTAGACTCTGGTCTATGAGAAACCACAAGCACTCTTTTCTGTCTTGGAACTGTGAGGAGGATTTCCTCTCCACCACCACCACAAGCTCCACCATGCCAGAGCTCTTCCTTGCCCCAAGATTGTCACCCAGAACTGTGACCCAGATCCAAGCACAGGTGAAGCAAGAGAATCTGACACTAGCAGAGAGATTCCTGCAATCCCCCTCTGATCAGCCACTCTATTCCTCCTCAGTCTGTGGGCCAGAAGCTCTGGAGGGATCCGCCACCCCAGGGCCACACTTGGGGAATGGGACTGGAACCCCACTGTGCTTTTCTGTCTCATTGCAGAAACAGACTTTTCCTACTGATCTTCTAAGTTATCTTTGGCATTCCTGGATTGAGAAGTCTGGAAACTGCCACTGCTGCCCACGATTCAGTCCTCTGAGGCCTGTTACACGTTCTCTGAAGCCTCCGTGCCCACGCCAAACTGTGCTCCTCTCCCAGCCCAGTGTGATATACCTTTCCAATCAACCATCCAGGTTATCTTGGGCTGGAAATTTGTTTCACTGTGTCTTTTTGTGGGTTCTACCACTTTAGAATTTGTTTCTAGCCATTTTTTACAGGTATTTGGAGGGGTTTGGGGGAGAGCTCAAGCAAGTCACTACTTTCACTCTGCAATCTTGGCTCTGACCCCCTAGGACTGTTTTAATAGACATGAGTAAGTATCTTCCATAGGAGGGCAAAGGTGTATTGATTGGATCACAAAATCATGAGGAGGTGAGATTAGTGCTACCTGCCTGAGCTCCTGCCTAAGTATTTGGATTGGTCCCCAATGCTAATGAGGAAATGGGACAAGTGAACATTCATGGCAGCTACTGCTAAGTATTTATTATGAGCAGATGGGATTTTCATGTATCTGGACTGTCACCTGCAGGCAGGCTACACATAGCCAAAGTCAAACATGGTTAAGACATGGTGTCACTTAACAATGACTCTGCATTGGTTCCTGATTTTACGTGATGTCCCCCTTTTGGTGCTAACAGTACTCTTAGTGCAACCCCACAATCAAATTTATATCATTCCTCTATCCTCAAGTGCATTACCCTAGTATTTCCTGCTTGGGCCAAATAAATTTCAGTAAGCATTAGTGTCGATAAGCAAGGGGACTTAAACTTACAACAGGCAACCAGCATAGTGTGGCCATGAATATTACAAAAATCATAATTCCATGTTTCCTTCAATGTCATAAAAGTTAAGTAAATTTAGTTAAGCAGTCATAGCATCATCTATTCCTTAAGATGACAAACCTTGTTAAATAGACTCTATAAATGAACTAAGTCAAGTTATAGATTAAAACAATCAGAAGATTCACTATGTTCTAATTGGAGAGGGAAGATCCAAGGTCACCAAAAAAATCAGGAAATATGAACACCATGAAACAAACAAACAAAAAACCCCTGAAGTAATATAATAATGATCATCAATATTAAATAACATCAAGTCTCTCAAGTCTCTTTGTAACCTGGCAATGTTCATTTAATCATCATGTGTCATTTTGAGTCCCAGATGTAGTTGTCTGGATCCTGCAAGCATCTTCCTTTGGACATTCTTTAATAAAGCCTTATCTTCAAGGCAGCTCTGAAGGGTGGTTCTCCTAAAGGACCTGCTTCTCAGGTTCCAAATCACTTGCAGAGATTCCTAGGTAATTCTGTAAAAATCTGCCAGTAACATGACTAAATATAATTTAGTACAACCTCCTAAATTTCCTTTTCCAGTAACTAATTCATGTGGTAGGAACTAACTCAAACCTTATGGATCCTGTTAAAAAGAGAATAATAAAACAACAAATTCGGAAGCCATAATTCAACTTAAACTTCAGAGTTTCATTTTTTACCAAATACTTTCTATCTTTATCTGCATCTGATATGGACTGTGTCATCCACAGGCTGAAGGAAGAGGGCTTGACTTAGAAAATAAGCCTTCCCTCTCCTTAATATTATCAGACGGTGACTTCAAAATAGCTTAAAAATGACAAGATTTAAAATTCTTCAAAATTTTTAATGAATTTTACATGTTAAAAACCTTAATCAGATTTTGAGAACTCATTATTAAAACATATTCAAGGCCTATTTATCCCACTAAAAACTTTTGGAAGTCTATCATGTATACATACACACATACACACACATATACACACATATACACACAAGTACATATATATGTACACACATATGCACATATATATATTTATACACATATACATATATATGTATGTATATCTCCTAGTACTTAGATAAAACAGTCTAATCTCATTGCTTTTCCAAAGCTTACTACTCCATTAAATTTTTTGAATAGTATTTACTCCATTAAATTAAAAAAAAAATTTATATATTTGTTTTATCTCCCCCTTTTTAGAGCATATATATGTACATGTATAAGTATATGTACCTATACAAACACTATATATGTGTATATATGTATATTATATATAAATATATATAATATACATCTATCTGTCTAGCTATTTAATATGTGTGTTTGTGTGTATCATATTGCAATGATAAACTTCCACTGTTCATTTGCCATGATTATAGAAATTTGCTATCAAAGGAAAAAGGAGGGAAATGGTTATGGCACTATCAAGACTGTTCATTCAAGGGCACAGATTGATTTGACACAAGCTGTAACAAAGGAAAAATTCCCTTAGCTCTGTTTGAGTCCAGGCAAGAGTCATAGTTAATAGCCAATCACTCAGTAAAGTTCTGCATTGTTTACAGGTTATAATAGCCAGGCACAGAATTTATAAGGTGGGAATATTTCCTGTTCTGAAAGAAAATAACACAATGAGAAACTAAGTCAAGTTACCTATACAAGGTTTTCCCTTCACCTTTTTTTAGGGACAGAAATACACCTCTAGCAGTTTTCAGACCAGTAGCATAGAATATCCCCTTCAATGGTAGACTATTGGCTTTGTGACAGTTTAGATGACCATACTTGAAATCAAAACTTAGATCAGTGTCAAATTACAATCCAAATAAATTTTACTTCATATAGCAAAATATCACTAATCCCAATTTAGGACTAAATTATTGTTTTTTTTTCCTCTCATGTTTCAGTAATGATTAATACTGAACAAATATAAGGATATTTCAGTTATTCCTCACTTATAAATTAAAATAATCATTTTCTGGAGTTTCACATATACAGTGAATACATGAGTAGTTGACTCAAAACCCCAGAAAATGATGTCTATTGCAAGTCTCCAGACTAATATATCTGTATTTCTAAATGAAATATCTGAATCTAAGGTCTATTGTTACTAAGTTGGTATAAAGTTACAACATATATGTATATATATATATATATATACACACACACACATATATACATATACATATATGCATATATATATACACACACATATACATATATATGTACACACACAAACAGATATCATTCTTAATTTTTTTCAGATTTTATTTAATATTTTATTTTTCCCAGTGACATATTAAAACAATATTTAACATTCACTTTTAAAACTTTGAGTTCCAACTTCTCACCCTTTCTTCCTCCTTATCCCCCTCCCCATTGAGATGGCAAGCATTTTGATATGGAATATAAATGTGTAGTCATGCAAAACATTTGAATAGTAGTCATATTGTGAAAGAAAACACAGGCCAAAAAATATAAAATAAAAACCTTAAGAAAAATAAAGTAAAAAAGTATGTTTCAATTTGTATTCAGAAACCATCAGTTCTTTCTCTGGGGATGAATAGTATTTTTCATTATAAGTCTTTCAGAGTTTTCTTGGATCATTGTATTGCTGAGAATAGTTAAATCATTCACAGCTGATCACTGTAAAATATTGCAGTTACTTTTTACACAGTACATTTCACTTTGCATCAGGTAATGAAAGTCTCTACAGGCTTTTCTGAGAGCATTGTGCTCATCATTTTTTATAGTACAATAATATTCCATTGAAATCACATACTACAACTTGTTCAACCATTTCCCAGTTGATGGGTATCCCCTCAATTTCCAATTCTTTGCCACCAATAAAGAGTTGCTATAAATAGGTCCTTTTCCTTTTCATAGTTTGTCACTTTTGGGATACAGACCTAGTAGTGGTATTGCTGGTCAAAGAGTATCCATGATTTTGTTGTCCTTTTAGCATAGTTCCAAATTACTCTACAGAATGGTTGAATCAGTTCACAACTCCACCAACAGTGCCTTAATGCCCCATTTTTCCTACATGCTCTCCACCATTTGTTATTTTTCCTTTTCTGTGCTGTTAGCCAACTTAATAGTTATGAGGTAGTACTTGGGAATTTTCAAATTTGTATTTCTCCAATCTATAGAGATGTAGAATCTTTTTTTTCCATAAAGCTATAGATAGCTTTGATTATTTCATCTGAACATTTCATATATTTTGATCATTTATAAATTGGGGAACTTTCACTTCCTCATTACTCTTTTTTGGGGTCCTTTAAAATCACCCAATGAGCCAAAGCAAATTCTTAGTGTTTTAAACTAATCCCTTTGGACACTTTAAGAGGTTGGGTAAAGCACATCAACTTACCCTGAAGATGCCTACCATTCTTGACAGTTTTAACCCAAGTACCTCAGGTGGTGGGAGAAAAGGGATCCACATGGCAGTCTCACATTCTCATCCCCCACTTTTGGAGCTCATGAGGTTCTAAGAATTCAGATATGCCCTTGTTACATAATGTTATTATGTTACTTGAATGATTTTCTTTTTTCTTTTTTTCTTTATTTTTTATTATTAATTTATTTTGATTTATCAATAATCACTTACATATGCTTTTGAGCTTAAAATTTTTCTCCCCCTTCCTTCCCACCACCCTCCCCAAGATGGCACACAATCTGATATAGGCTATTACATATACATTCCTATTGAACATATTTTCACATTAGTGATGTTGTAAGTAAGAAGTAGAACCAATAGGAGGAGCCACCAGAAAGAGGAAACATCATTCGACAGAAGAAAAAATAAATAGCAAATAGTATGCTTCGATCTGCACTCAAACACCATAGTTCTTTCTTTGGATGTGGATAGCATTTTCCATCATGACACCTTTGAAGATGTCTTAGATCCTTGTATTGCTGGGAAGGGTTAAGTTTATCAATATTAGTCATTGCACAATGTGGCTGTTATTGTGTACAACACTCTTTTGGTTCTGCTCACTTCACTCAGCATCAGACCATACAAGTTTTTCCAGGTTTTTCTCAAGTCAGCCTGTTTATCATTTCTTATAGCACAATAGTATTCCATTACATTCATATACCACAACTTGTTCAGTCATTCCCCAATTGATGGGCATCCCTTCAATTTCCAATTTGTAGCCACCACAAAAAGAGCTGCTATAAATATTTTTGTACATGTGGGTCCTTTTCCAATTTGTATGATGTCTTTGGGATAAAGCCCTAGAAGTGCTATTGCTGGGTCAAAGGGTATGCACATTTCATAGCCCTTTGGGCATAGTTCCAAATTGATTTCCGAAATGGTTGGATCATTTCACAACTCCACCAACAATACATTAGTGTTCCAATTTTCCTACATCTTCTCCAACATTTATCATTTTCTTGTTTTATCATGTGGCCCAATCTGATAGGTGTGATGTGGAACCCTGGATTTGTTTTGTTTTGCATTTCTATAATCAATAGTGATTTAGAGCAATTTTTCATATGACTATAGATGGTTTTAATTTCTTCATCTGAGAACTACCTGTTCATATCCTTTGACCATTTATCAATTGGGGAATGACTTGTATTCTTATAAATTTGACTTAAGTCTCTATATATTTTGGAAATGAGGTCCTTATCAAAGAGACTGGTTGTAAAAATTCTTTCCCAATTTGCTACCTTCCTTCTAATCTTAGTTGCATTGCCTAGGTTTGTGCAAAATCTTTACAATTTAATGTAATCAAAGTTATCCATTTTGTTTTTTGTAATGTTCTCTATCTTCTGTTTGGTCATGAATTCTTCTGTTCTCCATAAATGTAATAGGTAAACTATTCCTTGCTCTCCCAATTTGCTTGCAGTATCAGCCTTTAAATCTAAATTGTGAACCCATTTTCATTTTATTTTTGTATGTGGTGTGAGATTTTGATCAATGTCTAGTTTCTGCCATACTCTTCATTTTCCCAGCAGTATTTTTCAAAGGGTGGGTACTTATCCCAGAAGCTGAGGTCTTTGGATTTATTAAATAATATATTACTATAGTCATTGACTACTATGTCTTGCATACTTAACCTATTTCACCGATCCACCACTCTATTTCTTATCTATTACCAGCAGTTTTGATGATTGCTGATTTATAATACAATTTAATATCTGATATGACTAGGCCAACTTCCCCTGTATTTCTTTTCATTAGTTCCCTTGATATTCTGGACCTTTTGTTCTTCCAAATGAATCTTGTTATTATTTTTCTAACTCTACAAAATAATTTTTTGGTAGTTTGCTTGGTATGGCACTGAATAAGTAAATTAGCTTAGGTAGAATTGTCATTTTTATTATATTAGCTCAACCTACCCATGAGCAACTGATGTTTTTCCAATTATTTAGATCTGACTTTATTTTCATGAAAAGTGTTTTGTAATTGTGTTCACAGAGTTCCTGGGATGTTTTGGGAGGTAGACTCCTACATATTTTACAATGTCTAGAGTAAGTTTAAATGGAATTTCTCTTTCTATCTTTTACTGTTGGACATTGTTGGTAATATATAGAAATGCAGATGATTTATGTGGGTTTATTTTATAGCCTGCAACTTTGTTAAAGTTGTTTATTATTTCAAGTAGTTTTTTACTTGATTCTCTAGGATTCTCTAAGTATATCATCATGTCATCTACAAAGAATGATAGCATTGATTCCTCTTTGCCTATTCTAATACCTTCAATTTCTTTTTCTTCTCTTATTGCTAAAGCTACTGTTTCCTGTATGATATTGAATAATAGTGATGATAATGGGCATCCTTGTTTCACCTTCAATCTTGTTGGAAATGAGATTAATAGCTTGTCCCCATTACATATGATGCTTGCTGAGGGTTTTAGGTAGATGCTATTTATTATTTTAAGGAAGACTCCATTTATTCTTATGCTCTCTAGTGTTTTTAATAGGAAAGGGTATTGTATTTTGTCAAAAGCTTTTTCTGCATCTATTGAGATGATCATGTGTTTTCTGTTAGTTTTGTTGTTGATATGATCAATTATGCTGATAGTTTTCCTAATATTGAACCAGCCCTGCATTCCTGGTATAAATCCTACCTGGTCATAGTGTATTATTCTTGTGAAAAGTTGTTATAATCTGTTTGATAATATTTTATTTAAAATTTTTGCACCTATATTCATTAGAGAAATTGGTCTATAATTTTCCTTCTCTGTTTTGACTCTTCTTGATTTAGCTATCAGAACCATATTTGTATCATAAAAAGAATTTGGTAAGACTCCTTCTTCACCTATTTCCCAAATAGTCTATATACTATTGGAATTAATTGTTCTTTAAATTTTTGATGGAATTTGCATGCAAATTCCTCTAGCCCTGGAGTGTTTTTTTCTAGGGAGTTCATCAAGGACTCGTTCAATTTCTTTTTCTGAGATGGGGTCATTTATTTTCCTTCTTCTTCTGTTAATCTTGGAAATTTATATTTTTGTAAATATGTATCCATTTCATTAAGATTGTCAAATTTATTGGCATACAGTTGGGCAAAATAGTTCCTAATTATTGTTTTAATTTCTTCTTCCTTGATGGTAGATTCAGTCTTTTCATTCTTGATACTAGTAATTTGGTTTTGTTCTTTCTTTTTCTAATTAAATTAACCAAAGACTTATCATTTCATGATTTCTTCCCCATAAAACCAGCTCTTAGTTTTATTTATTAGGTCAATAGTTTTCTTAATTTCAATTTTATTATATTTTCTTTAGGTTTTCAATATTTCTAATTTGGTGTTTAATTGAGGATTTTTAATTTGTTCTTTTTCTAGTGTTTTTTTAGTTGTATGCCCAATTCATTGATCTCCTCTTTTTCTATTTTATTTATGTAAAAATTTAGATATACAAAACTTCCCCTAAGAACTGCTTTTGCTGCATTCCATAAGTTTTGGTATGTTGTCTCATTATTGTCATTCTCTTGAATGAAGTTATTGATTGTTTCAATGATTTGTTGTTTGACACAATCATTTTTTAGGATTAGATTATTTAGTTTCCAATCATTTTTTTAGCCTATATTTCCATGGCCCTTTATTACATATAACTTTTATTATATCATGATCTGAAAAGGATGCATTTAATATTTCTACCTTTCTGCATTGGGTTGTGCGGTTTTTATGCCCTAGTACATGGTCAATTTTTGTGTATGCACCATGTACAACTGAGAAAAAAGTATATTCCTTTCTATCCCCAATCAGTTTTCTCCAGAGGTCTATCATACCAAACTTTTCTAATGTTCTATTCACCTCCTTATCTTCTTTCTTGTTTATTTTGTGGTTAGATTTATCTAGTTCAGAGTGGGGGAAGTTGAGGTGCCCCATTAGTGTAGTTTTGCTGTCTATTTCTTCCTGTAACTCCCCGCAGTTTTCCTCTAAGAATTTGGATACTATACCATTTGGTGCATATGTGTTTAGTAATGATATTACTTCATTGTCTATGGTGCCTTTTAGTTGGATGTAGTTTCCTTCCTTATCTCTTTTGATATGATCTATCTTTGCTTTTGCTTTGTCTGAGATCAAGATTGCTACCCCTGCTTTTTTAATTTCAGTTGAACCATAATATATTTTTCTCCAGCCTTTACCTTTACCCTTGTGTGTCACTCTTTTTCAAATGTGTTTCATGTAAACAAGATATTGCAGGATTTTTTTTTAATACATTCTGCTCTCTGATTCCTTTTTATGGGAGAGTTTGTCCAATTCACATTCACAGTTATGATTGCTATCTGTACCTTTCTCTTTATCCTTCTCCCTTTCCCTGTTTACTCTTTTCTTTCTCATTTCTCCTTTCTCCTTTTCCCTCTTCAGTAATGGTACTTTTGACCACTGCCTGCCTCAGTCCCTCCTCCCTTCTATTAGCCCTTTCCCTTTTCTTCCCCTTTACCCTTACTACTTCTTCCTTCTCTTGTATGCTCCCTCCCTTTTCTTTCCCCCTTTCCCTCCTACTGCCTATAGTGCAAGTTAGATTTTTACATCTAACTGATTATGTTATTCCCTTTTTGAGCCAAATCTGATGAGAGTAAGGTTCAAAAAATGCTCATCTCCCTCCTTCTTTCCCTCTTCTGTAATAGGTTTTGGTGTCATTTCCTGTAATATAATTTACCATTGTCTGCCTCCTCCTTTCTCAGTACATTTTCTTAGAATAGATTAAGCTACTTACTTGTATCCATTTAACACACTTAATTAGACTTTTTTTTATCGTTACATCAATGTCAACTTATATCTAACCCCTTTATGTATACTCCTTTAACATGGTGTAATAGCAACACAGGTCTCAAGAGTTACAAGTCTCATCTTCCCTTGTAGGGTTATAAACAGTTTGCCCTTATTAACAACGTATTGTGTCTTTCTGTCCCATTTCCCTTTGTATGTCTTTCTTGAGTCTTGTACTTGAAGATCAAATTTTCTGTTAAGCTCTGGTCTTCTTATCAGAAAGGTTTGGATGTCCCCTACATCCTTGGATATCCACCTCCTCCCCTGAAAGATCATACTCAGTTTTGCTAGGTAGTTGATCTTTGGTTGTAATCCAAGCTCCTTTGCCTCATGAAATATCAGTTCCATGCCCTACGGTCTTTTAATGTAAGGTCCTGTGTAATCCTGACTGTGTTTCCATGATATTTAAATTGTTTCCTTCTGGATCTTGCAGTATTTTCTCTTTGACCTGGTAATTTTCGAATTTGGCTACTATATTCGTTGGCATTTTCAATTTGGTATCTCTTTCAGGAGGTGATGGGTGGATTCTTTCTATGGCTATTTTACTCTCTGTTTCTAGGACCTCAGGGCAGTTATCCTTTATGATTTCCTGAAAGATAATGTCCAGGCTCTTTTTTTTTTTTTGCTGGGACACCTCCTGTTCCATACTGCTCCCCTTGCCCTAGGGCAAGAGGGGCCTTTCCTGTTGATCCCTTAATCTACCTGGACTACTGCACTGCTTTTCTGTCTTTCTTCTGGTTCAGCTGTTCCAGTGTTTTTCCTGGGGCAATATTTTCTGGACTTTTAGAAATTGGTATGGGACAATGAGAGTGACTACTTTTTTACTCTGCCATCTTGGCTCGTGGAAGCAGAAATCTTGAACAATTTTCATGCTGCAAGTTTACTTCTAAGACTTTTTTATTGGGTCAACATTATGACCTGATGAAAGTGTCTGTCTGAAATTGTTAACAGGTATTTCTCTAAAGTTTTTCTAATCCTTCTTATCTTAATGGAATCAAACCCTTCTTAAACCCATTTCTCAAACTCCAGAAACTTAACTTTCAACCCCTCCATTCATGGTCAGTGCAACCAGACTCCAACTTTCTTTAGCTTTTAATCCATTCTCTTCTCATCCCTGCATGATTAAACTTTCTCTTCCTTTTATTTTTATATTTTCAATTGACTTTGCTTAAAACCTATCAACTTTGAAACAAACTTTTCTTTTACACTATGATTCTGCACTTCTCTTTACCTTCACTATTTTGTTAAGTCTATCTCATATAATTTCTCAATTATATTCTAAATCTACCATCCCATTGAGTCTTTCCTGTATAGATTTTCTTATTTAATACCAATTTTACTTCTGAAGTTGCATACTCTATTTCAATTTAGGTACTAAATTAGGTACAAATTAGGACTAAGGTACTAATTTACCTAAACAATTCAATTCTGTTGAATTATTTCATACTAGTTTCAGTTTTGTTTATTCTTTAGTAGTTGAAATCAGTTTCTTTTAGAATAAAATGTATCTCTCCTTCTAGGAAGAGAAGAGAGGCTGTTTGGGCTTAATGTTAATCTTAAATGCACATTTCCAAAAAATCCACCCAGATGACTTAGCAGTTGTAAAAAAATCTTTAAACAGTAATTTTGAAATTCTCAAAGAGAAATAGACTTCCAGGAGCCAAGATGGCAGAGTAAGCAGTAAATTACCAAATTTTTCCATATTGACCTCCAGAAAACCATAAAATAACTCCCCCAAACAAATCCTGAAATGTCACAACTAGCAAAGAGATGGGAGGAAACAATCTCTTAGCCCACGTAATGCTGAAGATCTTCAGGAAAGGTCTGTCTCAGTTGGATAAAAGGGGAGCACAGTCCAGGATAAGAAACATTCCAGCAAGCCAGCTGTAAGTTCCAACTCAGAAAACCAGTGGTAAATTCTGAGCTTCAGTGTAGTGAAGCAGGCAAACACCAATATTGAGACCTGCCATAGTCTCAGTAACACAATATGTTGTCTAAAAGATACACACCTGAAGCAGGAGAAACACAGAGTAAAGGTAAGGGGCTGGAGCAGAATATATTATGCTTCAATTGAAGTAAAAAAACAAAAAAAAACAAAAGCAGAGGTAGTAATCCTGATCTCAGACAAAGTGAAAGCAAAAATAGATCTAAAGAAAAGAGATAAGAAAGAAAAGTTACTCTAGCTAAAAGCTATCATAGTCAATGAACTAATATTAATGCTAACCATATATGCACCAAGTGGTATAGCATCCAAATTCTTAAAGGTGAAGTTAAGTGAGATATAGTAAGAAATAGACAGCAAAACTATACAGTGAGGGACCTCAACTGTCACTTCTCAGAATGCAATAAATTCAACCAAAAAATAAAAAGAAAGAAACTAAAAGAAAAATTAGATATGACAGAAGAAAATTGAATAGGATCAGAAAAGAATATACATTTTTCTCTGCAGCATATGGCACCTATACAAAAATTGACCATGCAATAGGGCAGAAATATTAATTGTATTCTTTTCATATTGTAATGCAATAAAATTACATCCAACAAAGATCAGTAGAAAATAGGTTAAAAATAAATTGAAAATTAAATAATCTAATCCTAAAAAAAGTGGGTGAAAGAGCAAATCATAGAAACAATCAATAATGTCTTTAAAGAGAATGACTACAATGAGACAACATGCCAAAATTTATGGGATGCAGCCATTGCAGTACTTAAAGGAAAATTTATTTCTCCAAATTCTTACATCAACAAAATGGAAAAAGAACAGATTAACGAATTGGACTTGAAACTAAAAAACTAGAAAAAGGACAAATTAAAAATTCCTAATTCAACACCAAATTGTAAATTCTAGAAATCAAAGGTGAGATTAATAAGATTAAAAGAAAAAAATACTGAGTTAATAAGTAATTTGAGGAGCTGGTTCTTTAAAAAAAATTAGATACATAAATCATTGTTTAATTCAATTAAATGAAGAAAGAAGAAAACCAAATATCCAGTATCAAAAATGAAAAGGGTGAAATTGTGACAAAGAAGAAATTGAAGCAATCATTAGGAAATATTTTGCCCAATTACATGCCAAATAATCTGACATTCTGAGCAAAATGAATGAATATTTACAAAAATATAAATTACCTAGGTTAACAGATCAGGAAAAATCTCAATAACCAAAACTTAGAAAAAAAGATATTGAACAAGCCATTAATGAACTCCTTAGGGAAAAAATTCCCAGGGCCAGATGAGTTCATGAGTGAATTTTACCAAACATTTAAACAAAAAATAATTCCAATACAATATAAGCTATATGGAAAAATAGGTGAAGAAAGAGTCCTACCAAACTGCTTTTATGACACAAATAAGGTGCTGATACCTAAACCTGGAAGAGCTAAAGCAGAGAAAAATATATAGTCCAATTTCCCTAATAAATACAGATGCAAAAAAAATGTGAACAACCTACTAGCAAGGCAATTACAGCAATATATCACAAGGATTGTACACCAAGACCAGATGGAAATGCAGAGTTGATTCAATATTAGGAAAACTATCAACATAATTGACCATATAAATAACAAAATAAAAAAAAATCTTATGCTTTTTTTTCAATAGATGCTGAAAGGGTTTTTGACAATATATAGCATCCATTCCTATTAAAAACAATAGAGAACATAGAAATAAAAGGAGAGTTCCTTAAAATGATAAGCAGTATCAATCTAAAACCATCAGCAAGCATTATCAGTAATGGGGATAAGCTAGAAGTCTTCCCAGTAAGAACAGGGGTAAAGTAAGGATGCTCACCACCACCATTATTATTCAATATAATACTAGAAATGTTAGCTATAGCAATAAGAGAAGAAAAAGAAATTAAAGGTATTGGAATAGGCAATTCAAACTATTACTCTTTGCAAATTATATGATAGTATACTTAGAGAACAGTAGAACATCAACTAAAAAAACACTACAAATAATTATCAACTTTAGCAAAGTTGCAGAATATAAGATAAACCCATATATATTATCAGCATTTCTTTATATAACCAATGAAACCCAGAAGCAAGAGATGGAAAGAGAAATTCCATTTAAATTAATTGTAGACAATATAAACTACTTAAGTGTCTACCTGCCAAGACAAACCTGGGAACTATATGAATACAAATACAAAACAATTTTCATACAAATAATTTCACATCTAAATAATTAGGAAAATATCAGTTGCTCACAGATAGGCCTAGACAATATAATAAAAATGACAATTCTGCCTAAACTAATTTATTTATTCAGTGCCATACCCATTAAACTACCAAAAATTATTCAATTGAGCTAGAAAAAAATAGAAGAAAATTCATCTAGACCAAAATATCAAGGATATCAAGGGAATTAATAAAAAAAAATGCAAAGAAAGATGCCCCAGCAATACCAGATCTCAAACTATATTATAAAGCAGTAATCATCAAAACCATCTGGTACTGGTTAAGAAATATAGTGGTGGATCAGGGGAATAGATTAGGCACACAATACACAATTGTGAAGGACCATAGTAATCTAGTGTTTGATAAACTCAAAGACCCAGCTTTTGGCATAAGAATTCAGTATTTGAAAAAAAAAAGTGATGCAAGAAAATCATGAAAAAACAAGTCAAGAGCTTGTTAAAAGAGACCTAAAAATTACTGAAGAAAATAATACCTTATCAGTAGTCTAACCCAAATGACAAAAGAGGTCCAAAAAGCCAATGAGGAGAAAAATGTCTTAAAAAACAGAATTGGCCAAATGGAGAAGGAAGTCCAGAAGTTCACTGAAGAAAATACTTCCTTAAAAATTAGAATGGAGCAATTAGAAGCTAGTAACTTTGTGAGAAATCAAGATGTTGTAAAATTAAACTAAAAGAATGAAAAAAAAAAGAAGACAATGTGAAATATCTCATTGGAAAAACAACTAACCTGGAAAATAGATTCAGGAGAGATAATTTAAAAATTATTGGACTATCTGAAAGCCATGATCAAAAAAAGAGCCTAGACATCATATTTCAATGAATTATTGACAAAAACTGCCCTGATATTCTAGAACCAGAGGGTAAAATAAAAATGGAAAGACTCCACTGATCACCTCCTGAAAGCAATCCCCAAATGAAATCTCTTAGGAATATTGTAGCCAAATTCCAGAGTTCTTAGATCAAGGGAAAATATTGCAAGCATCTGGAAAGAAACAATTCAAGTATTGTGGAAACACAATCAGGATAACACAGGATTTAGCAGCTTCTAAATTAAGGGACAGGAGGTCTTGGAATATGATGTTCCTGAGGGTGAAAGAGATAGGATTACAGCCATGAATCACCTACCCAGCAAAACTGAGTATAATTCTTCAGGGGAAAAGATGGACATTCAGTGAAATAGAGGACTTTCAAGCATTCTTGATGAAAAGACCAGAGCTGAAGAGAAAATTTTACTTCCAAATACAAGACTCAAGAGAAGCATGAAGAGGTAAACAGGAAAGAGAAATCATAAGGGACTTATTAAGGTTGAACTGTTTACATTCCTACATGGAAAGATGATATTTGTAACTCATGAGACCTTTGTCAGTATTAGGGTAGTTGGAGGAAAAGAAATAAATGTATAGATAGATTGATAGATAGAGGGCAAAGGGTGAGTTGAAGATGAAGGGGTCATATCTAGAGAATAAAATTAAGGGGTGAAAAAGGACTATACTGGGAGAAGGAGAAAGGGAGAGATAGAATGGGGTAAATTATCTCACCTAAAGCAGACAAGAATAGGCTTTAATAGTGGAGGGTAAGTGGGGGAAGGTGAGAGGGAATGAGTGAATCTTATTCTCATCAGATTTGGCTTAAGGAGGGAATACCACACACACTCAATTGTGTATGGAAAGCTATCTTACCCTACAGGAAAATAGGGGGAAAGGGGATAAGAGAGAGGGAGAATGGCACAAGGGAGGGCAGATTGGGGGAGGGGGTAATCAGAAGCAAGCATTTGTGAGGAGGGACAGGGTCAAAAGGGAGAATAGAATAAATGGGGGGGTGGGATAGGAGGAAGGGAAATATATGGAAGTGTTTTGCATGACTACACAAATATAGCCTGTATCAAGTTGTTTGCCTTCTCAATGAGGGTGGATGAGGAAGGAAGAAGGGAGAAAATTTGGAACCCAAAATTTTAAAACAAATGTTAAAAAAATTGTTTTCACATGCAACTGGGAAATAAGATATACAGGCAATGGGGTATAAAAATCTATCCTGCCTTACAGGAAAATAGAAGTGGAAGGGAATAAGAGAATGCATGGGGAGATAGAAGGGAGGGCAGATTAGGGGAAAGAGTATTCAGAATGTATGCTGTCTTGGGATTTGGGGTAGGATGAGATGGTGAGAAAATTTGGAAATCAAAAATTTGTGGATGTGAATGTTGAAAACTAAAAATAAATAAATTAATGAACCTTAAAAAAAGAATATTACTCAAAACTTAGAGAAATACACACTAAAACAACTCTGAGGTATCACGTCACATCTATCATATTGCCTAAGATGAAAAAAAAAAGGAAAATGATAAATGTTGGTGAGGATTTGGGAAATTTGAGACACTGATGCACTATTGGTGGAGTTGTGAACAGATCTAACAATTTTGGAGAACAATTTGAAACAATGCTCAAAGGATAAGCAAACTCTACATTCACTTTGATCCAGTAATACCGCTATTAAGTCTGTATCTCAAAGAGATCATAAAAAATATAAAAAGGAAAAGGATCTACATGTACAAAAATATTTATAGCAACACTTTTCATGCTGGCAAAATAGTGGAAACTGAGGGGATGCCCACTAATTGGGGAATAACTGAACAAGTTGTGGTATGTGAATGTAATTGAATGCTATTTTGCAAAAAGAAATGATGGACAGGTAGATTTCAGAAAAATCCTGGAAATGCTTGTATGAAATGATGTAAAGTGAAATGAGCAGAACCAGGAAAACATTGTATACTGTATCAGTAACATTGTGTGATGATCAACTATGAATGACTCAGCTCTTCTCAGCAATCCAAGACAAGTGCAAAGTATTCATAAAGCAAAATGTTAACCCCATTCAATTAAAGAATTGATGGGTTCTGAATTCAGATCAAAGCATATTTTTATGTCTTTTACTTTATTCTTTTTTTGTATTTTTTCTTTTTGATCTATTTGTTCTTTCACAACTGTGACTAACATGGAAATATGTTTTACATGGTAGCACGTGTATAATCTATATCAAATTGCTTACCATTTTTGGGAGAGCAGAGGGGAGCTAGAGGTAGGTAGGTGGAAAATTTTAGAACTCAAAATCTTGAAAAAATGAATGCTAAAAATTATCTTAACGTGTAATTGCAAAAAAAAACTGTATACAAAGAAATTTACAGCAAAAATATTATTTATCAATTACAAATTTTAGTCTCTAGTTTATAATGTCACACATTTCTACAAACCAGGAAAGATATGTTCTTCATTTTCTTGTCATTATCTTTCCTGCTCCCAACGTGGCCAGAGTTCTGAAGGCAGAGAGACAGAATGAATCTTGCAGTTTTTCCTCCTTATCTCTCATTAACAGTGTAATCAAAGACAGTGAGAGTATCTGATTAATAAAAATGACATCTAGGAGAGTTGTTTTGACACTTCATCATCATTATAAACTCCTTCCTGTGCTTATGGCACAACAGTTTTTTGTTTTGTTTTATTTTTTTTTAATGGGTAGAAGTATTCCCCTTTAAATTTTCCAAAGACCTTGTCCACACTAGAAAACCTCTGAAGTAGAAGCCCCTTCAAGGCCACCTCACTACCTACATTACTCCCTTCCCAAGATACACCAAAATATTTATTTCCTTCTTCTCTGATTATTCTCTAAGAAAGTGGTTTCTTGAGCACCACACTTTTGTTTTTGTCTTTGTTTTTTCTACTAAGTTGTATTTTTTTTTCAAGTTTGGTTTTTGAAAAGTGTAATTAATAATAAAAGTCCTATGTTTGTATGGCTGAATTTGTTTCCCACAATTATAAACCTCAGTTTCTGAGTCCCATGCATGCTGGACATTCACTGCACAATTGGACAGTTTTTTTTCCCCCTTTACCCATGATTTAACAGTTTTCCCAAAAGGGACTCAGGAGGGTATTCTGTGCCAGTCCCAAACTGGTACTAGCACCCTCTTAACCTTTCTGTTCCTTAAAAACCTAATGTCAGGTAAGGACTCATACCTGCCAACTCCCCTCTCCTACTTGCATCACTTTTTTCATGTACAAATGAAAAAGAATCAATTTGAGCTCAGGACTTATTTCTCCTTACTCCCAGTTTTAGGAAGTTAAATTCTCCCATTACTTCATGGCTAACTAACCACCAGGGGAGTCCACTCCAACCAGAGATCAGGCAAAGGCTTGAGTGCCAGCTGTACTGGGGGCAGAGTAGGCTTCTCAGAGATAATCACAGTGAAAGGTCTTCAACAAAGTCTCCTACCTGACTCGGTAGATTAATAAAGGAAAAATTCTATGTTCATATCTTTGCCCTGATTAAAGAGGCAAAACTCAGGAAGAGAAAGTTAAAAAGGAGTTTATTAACAGGCCAAAGCAGAATGTGTTGTTGAACTAGCCTTGAGGCTGACCCAGGATTCAAACCTAGCACTGCTTTTATACAGAGAAGTGTCTTTCATATGAGGCTAAAGGTATTTTGATTGTCTCTTGCAATCATAAGGAAGTGGGATTATTGCAGCCTGAGCTTTTCATGATTTTGTGATCCAATCAAAATAAAAAAATTATGATCCAATAAAAAAATAAAACAACAACAAATGTCACTTGCTTTGCCCAAGATAAATATGCATAATAAAGTTTGGAATTTTGAATATGGATACAAAGGCAGTAGTTTTGCTTTATCCACATAGGTTTTGCTCTGTCCCCAAAGTCATTTGCAAAAATAATAATAAAATAATATAAGATATTAGTAGAGAGATAAGATTTGCACCTCAGGCTTTACACAAGTCCTGTGAAATTTTAGGGGCCAGAGTCCCCCAAATTGGTTATATAGATGATTTCACAATCAAGATTCAATGAGTTTCATGGAATTACTTAACCTCAAGCCCCAATTATGCATCAGGTGAACAACCATCAAACAAATAGGCAATTGTAGCCTGGGATAATATGCTGATTTTTTTTTGTTTCTTTACTATCTGAATTAGATGCTTGAATTAAATGTGGTAGTTCATAGCTTTGGTCATGCAAAAAACAGAATCAACCTGCTTTTACTAGGGTGAGACTCTCTAATCACTTCACCTTCTTAAAAAAGAATAGATGATAAGAAATAGATCTGAAGAACTGCTGCTTAGCATAAGGTAGCAGAAAGCAATTCAACAAGGGCAAAACAAAGATCTTTTGCAGAGTCAATGAGACAGAGATTAAAGACAACAATGTCCAGCAGAAAAGATATAATTCTCAGAATAAAAACAGAAAAATGGCTTTACCAGAAGTCATTGGTTGCTCTTCACCATCAAAAGTATTTGTTGCTCTCACCATATTTACCCTTTCATGTGCATCCTCCACACATGTTCTTTGGATGTATGTTTCCTATCTGAGCTTTCTGGCCACGTGTGTTTTCTACATCTATATTTTTCCATAATATATATGTTTGAACCTAGAAGAGAGCATACCTCAATCATGCATTTTTTCATCACTTCACTTACTATGAAATTTTATTAAATATCATTTATTTTTATCTTCTGCCTGGACATTAATCAGAAATACAATCTTTACCTAAAACCTTCAGCAAGCATTATATGTAATGAGGATAAGCTACAAGCATTTCCAATAAGATCAGGGGTGAAACAAGGATGTCCATTTTCATCACTGTTGCTCATTATGGGACTAGAAACATTAGTTTTAGAAACAAGAGAAGAAAAAGAAATTGAAGGTATTAGAATAGGTAAAGAAGAAACAAAGCTATCCCTCTTTGCAGATGATAAGTATGATGATATACTTAGAGAATACTAGAGAATCAAATAAAAAAATACTTGAAATAATAAACAACTTTAGCAAAGTTGCAGGATATAAAATAAATCCACATAAACCTTTACCATGTCTATATATTATCAACAAAGCTGAATTGCAAGATGTGGAAAGAGAAATTCTATTTAAAGTTAATGTAGACATTATAAAATATTTAGGAATCTATCTGCCAAATGAAATGCAGAAACTATATGAACACAATTACAAAACACTTCTCACAAAAAAAAGTGAGATCTAAACAATTGGAAAAATATCAATTACTCATGGGTAGGCTCAGCCAACATAATAAAAATGACAGTTCTACCTAAGATAATTTATTTATTCAGTGACATATGAATCAAAGTACCAAAAACTATTTTATAGAGGTAGAAAAAATAATAACAAGATTCATCTGGAAGGGAAGTAATGAAAAAAAAAAGCTAGGGAAGATACCCTAGCCATAGCAGATCTTAAATTATATTATAAAGCAGTAATCATCAAAATTACTTGGTATTGGTTAAGAAATAGAGTGAAGGATCAATGGAATAGGTTAGGTATGCAAGACACAGTAGTCAATGACTATACTAATATATTATTTGATAAACCCAAATACTCTACCTTCTGGGATAAGAACTCATTATTTGACAAAAACTGCTGAGAAAACTGGAAAAGAGTATGGCAGAAACTACACATAGACTAAAATCTTACACCCTATATAAAAATAAAGTCAAAATGGGTTCAGAATTTAGATATAAAACCTGATACTATAAGCAAACTGGGAGAGGAAGGAGTAATTTACATGTCTGATTTACGGAGAAGAGAAGAATTTGTGACCAAACAAGTGATAGAGAACATTATGAAATGCACAATGGACAGTTTTGATTACATTAAGTTGAAAAATTTTGCACAAACAAAGCCAGTGCAACCAAGATTAGGAGGGAAGTAGAAAACTAAGAAAGAATTTTTACAACCAGTGTCTCTGATAAGGGCCTTATTTCTAAAATGTATAGAGAACTATGTCAAATTTATAAGAATACAAGTCATTCTCCAATTGATAAATGGTCAAAGGATATGAACAGGTAGTTTTCAGATGAAGAAATTAAAGCAATCTATAGTCATATGAAAAAATGCTCTAAATCACTATTGATTAGAGAAATGCAAATCAAAACAATTGTGAGGTATCACATCATACCTATCAGATTGACCAACATGATAAAACAGGAAATTGATAAATGTTCGAGAAGATATGGGAAAATTGGGAAATTAATTAACATTAACAATAATATACATTGTTGGTAGAGTTGTGAACTGATCCAACCATTTTGGAGAGCAGTTTTGAAATGTGCATACCCTTTGACCCAGCAATAGCACTTCTAGGGCTGTGTCCCAAAGAGATCAAACAAATGGGAAAAGGACCCATATGTGTAAAAATACTTATAGCAGCTCCTTCTGTGGTGGCAAAGAATTGCAAATTGAGGGAATGCCCATCAATTGGGGAATGGTTGAACAAGTTGTGGTATATGAATTTAATGGAATGCCATTGTGCTGTAAGAAATGATGAGCAAGCAGACTTCAGAAAAACCTGAAAAAACTTGTATGTGCTGATGCTGAGTGAAATGAGCAGAACCAGGAGAACATTGTACACAGTAATAGCCACATTGTGTGATGACTAATTTTGATAGACTTAACTCTTCTCAGGAATGAAAGAAATGTAAGACATTTGCAAAAGTCTCATGATGGAAAATGCTATACACATCCAGAGAAAGAACTATGGAGTTTGATTGCAGATCAAAGCATACTCTTTGCTCTGTTTTTTTTTCTTTTGTTTTGTTTTGTTTCTTCTTTCATGTGGTTCCTCCTGTTGATTCTAATTCTTCTTTACAACATGACTAATGTGAAAATATATTTAATAGGAATGGATATGTAGAGCCTATATTAGTTTGCGTGCCATCTTGGGGAAGGAGGAGGGGAGGAACAGGGGAGAAAATTTAGAATGCAAAATCTTATGGAAGTGAATGTTGAAAACTAAAAATGAATTAATATAAAAACAAAACAAAACAGAAATACAATATTTAAAGCTTATGGCCTATGGTTTGAGTGCTTACCCACCCATAGAGTATTTGAAACCTAAGATGAATTTTCTAGAGGGACATGTGTGAAGTGGGGTAACTGGTACAACTTTTGTATTGAACTAAAATCTTTCTTTCTTTCTTTCTTTCTTTCTTTCTTTCTTTCTTTCTTTCTTTTTTTTCAGCCAAAGGCAAGTTTATTAAAGATCTGTCATATTGGGGCAGATTCTTAAGGAGTCTAAATGTTAGTGAACTATTGTCTAGATTATAAAAATCTGAGCAGTGGCTAGAGTTTAAGAATCTGAGAAGTGGCTAGATTATAAAAGACCTTAATGGAGACAAGATGGACCTTATATACAGAAATACTGTGGGAAGGATCTGGGAGTGGCCAATTAGTTTGGGGGAGGGCAGTAGTGTAATAGAATGCCTGGTCCACATGGCCTGGACCACATGGCCAAGGGAGAATGGAGTTTAGCTAGGATTAAGGGTGGGAAGTGGCCTGGAGCCATAGGGAGGTAAGACAATGGAGGGCTAGTCTAGGTTAAGGGTAAGGTTAGGGGTAACAGAAAATTGGGAGATTGTGTGTAGCCATTATGGAAAGCCAATTGATGGGATTATAGCCTCAGAGGAATGCCAGAGATTGGGCCACATGAGAAAGTCCAGGGTTTTTCCTTTCTGGGGTCCAGATCCCAACCCCATCATCCCCCCTTCAAACAAATGGTACCCAAATTCTTTTGAGGTAAGGGGCACAGGTTTTGGCTTCTGAAACTGCTTCCTGTTGGCAAGGGGCATAGAGCTGTTTCTGCCTCAAGGGGATCCCAAAGATGAAGTTGACTGGAACTGAGCACAGGCTGCATCCAGGGAACGATGAGGGGGGGGCATTGTCTGGTACCTGATGTTGGCTACCAACTGTAGATGAATGGCTTGTAGTCTGGAAGACACAAATTTGACAAAAAAGACTGCAGGGCCCAAATGACAGGATAAAATATCCTTAGCTCTGTTTGGATTCAGATAATTCCATATTCCAACCATGCAGTATCAAATCCACCTCATAACCAGACTCAGGAATAGCCTGGTGGGTAACATTCCTTTTCAAAGGAACGTAATGGGGAAACTGAGCCAGAAGAATCCCATCTTAGACTGAGGTTAAAACTGTCTTCACAGCTTTTCCCAATGCTAACTTCTCTTTAGTATTACATTCTCTCTGAGTAGCTTGTGGTATTTCTCTCAGATGGTGGATTATTGATTATCAATTATGATCTATCAGACAACTCAAAATAAAATTCTATGAGCTTTTACCTCAAACAGCAAGTTTCACTAATCACAGCTTAGGAAAAACTTTTCCAGGATTTACATCTCAAATTTAAATTTGTTTTGGTGTAAAAAGCCAATTGTTAGAAATTTCTATGCACTTGCAAATTCTCAGCAATTCAAAACTCAAACAAGCTTTTTTGGCAAGTTTACACATTAAAACAATAACCAACAATAGCCAAATTATTTTAGCAGTAACCAAATTCTGAAAAGTTGCTTGACATAACTGATACAAAAAGTTCACCAATTTGAAACTTGAAACAAACCCATTACCAATTAGATGACTTCAATTTTGTTAAATTCATTTCCAGATTACTTTCACAGAGAATCAACATCTCATTGACAGTCAAAACTACAACTTTAAAAGAACATGTTTATCTAAGCTCAGAGGTCAGTTTCTTTACCTTGAGCATGATGTGCTGAACCTGGGTGATGCTTCCGGGTAACGGTTGCCCTAGGGCCCAAGACCATTTCCAGTGGGCCCATGCTGGAGCCTCCCTCCTTCCTTTCCCCAGGTGGGAGAGGATGAAATCAAAGGCAAGGGGGAAAGCATGAGACTCTCTTCTCCTATGATGGGGGTTAACAGATACCCACTTCACTCAAGGGAAGGGAGAGACCAGGTTGTATAGAGTTTTGAAACACTCCTCAATGAATGATCACAAAACCTCCAGAATCTGCTATGATGTTTTTAGCTGTTTTCACTTTTTCAGGGGTGTAGAGGGAAGGGAGTAAGTAAGCCTCGGGGAACAAAAAAAAAAAACCCAAAAAAACAACTGCAATTTTCCCAATTCCCTAGCACTGAGAAAATTTACAAAATTGGGCATATGCTTCCAGATAGGGCATCTATCCTTGTCCTCTATGCTGTGGAAGGTGTACCCGACAAGTCCATGACCTTGAACAAAACCAGTGGACAGAGAGCCTGAGAGCATCAGGCTGAGTGTGAGACAGCCTGGTAACTGTCTGCCCAAAAAGCACCTCCAAGCCTTGATGCTTGTAGAATGACTCCAACTGCAGAGCAAGAAAAGGGGGGTAGGAGGTTTACATACATTCCATTCTTGGCTGGAGAAGAACTTGGGCAGTTTCCCATTACAGGCCACCAAAATATTGAGGCTTAGTGGTTTAGAGGGGCTAGGACCCCAAAATCACACACACGGGTCCTGCCCAAAAGAAATCAACCCAAGCCTTCTTTCAGCCAAAGACAAGGTTTATTAAAGATCCATCATATTGGGGCAGACACTTAAGGAGTCTGAACATTAGTGAGCTATTGGCTAGATTTTAAGAATCTGAGCCTAAAATCTGTCTTTCTGCAGCTATCACTCACTACTACTTCTGCTACCTGAGGAAAAATAGAATAAATATAATTCCTTTGGTACAATTCAAATACTTAAACTAGTTATCTTGCCCATCTCTCCTTTGCATCTTCCTCATATTGAACATTTTCTGTTTTTTAACATAGCCTCATAAATTAGAATTTTAAGGTATGGATAATGCTGGATAACAACTTCTAAATTCTGTTATTATTGATGGTTTAACTAAAATCTGGTGACCAGAAATAAACAGACTATTCTCCATGTGGTGTTGTCAGTATAGATCAGTGCTTTTAAATTCAAATAGAAAAGGGCCAGTAAACCATACATAAGGATGCATAGTATGTGCATATGTGTGATAGTTGAATTTATTCTTAATGGGATTTTTTAAAATTTAAGGCCAGATATCTTGAGTTAATATATCACCTTTTTGAAGGTGATTTTGCATGAGACAACTACAAGATTCTGAGGATAAAAACCCTATGAAATAGGTATTGCAGTTATTATTCTACTTTCCAAATGAAGAAATTGAGACTTAGAAAGTTTACATGAATAATTATCTAAAGTCATAAAGTAAGTATGTTTCATAGACAATATCTGAATGAATATCTTTCTGGATTACAATTCAGTAATCTTTTTACTATATTTTTTTGCCTCCCACTTTTTACTCTACTTTGTATGTACTGTTCTCTTTTATTCAGGAAGACTGATGAAAATATATTTGTATTTGATACAGACAACATGTGTTTGGTATCAGCTCTTACATAAAAACTGTGTTCTTATATAAACCATGTAACCTGTATGTAACTCAGTTTCCTCATCCATAAAATGAAGCCATTGAACTAAATGATGCCTAAATTCTCTTTGAGGTCTAAATCCTGTCATAAGTATTCTATGTAGCATCATAGATTTAGAGCAAAAAGGGACTTTTGAAGTCATTTGGTCCATCCTCCTTTTCACTAAAGATAAGGAACCTGAGTTCTAGACTAGTAAATGACTTGGCTAGGGTCACAGGTGTGACTGAATCAGTATTCAACCTCAGGAGACTCAATTTGAAACTCCGTTTACATTTTACTGCACCACAGATTTCATATTAGTCATTCATGTTATATAGTAAATATTTATTTGAAAATACATTATTACAAACATTTTAAATATTGTAAGTAACAACCTATAAGTGGTTATGTTGGTCCTATTTCTTAAAGAAGCTTTTCAAGGTATTCAGAAACTTTATTCTGATGCTAAAAGACCAACTTTTAATTGTTATATTGTGAAATAACCCAATTATTATTTGAACAATGGGATATTAAATGATGATGTAATTAAGCAATGGTGGTAGAGTGATACGAAATTATGTGATGCAAGGAAAACCCTCTGTATTACAATTTAGAAGACAATTTAGTAAAATGATTTATTATATTCATTGTTACAGTGCAAAGTGGTGAAACCAGTTAATGCATAGAAAAGTGTTGTCTCTACGAGAAAATTGAGAATCTGAATACCAGTCATTTTTCATAGCTACTTATAGTATACAGAAAACATATAATAATTCCAGGCACACAATTTGTCAACAATTGGTCTGTAGGTTAGGTTGTTCGGCTTTCAAAATGGGGAGACAGAGGCTTTCTAATCTGTTCATTTGTCATTTTTCTGAGGTTCTAAGACAGGGTTGATTTTTTGTTTCTGTCTTGATTAAAGAACTGCGGAAAGAACAGCAAACCATAGTGATTTGACATGACTACCTATTTGATATTGAAATGGAGACTAATTCTACAAGGTCATTGCTCATATTGAGAAAGGGAAAATACAGAGCCTATTGTACCTTCCTATCACCAGAAAATATATTGATAGAGTGGTAGAGATATATAATTGTAAAGTTTGAGTTGTGGCAATAAAGAAATTGTTAGTCTTTTTTAATTAATTTATTTTGAATATAAATACAAAAACAAATACACAGAAAAGTAAAAGAAATATATCATAAACTTAAATATTAAAACAAATACAAAATAAGAGAAGAAAAAAAATTGCCATGTGCATAGCAGAATGTGAGAGGATTCAAAATATACAACAATAAACTTCCATTTCAAGAAATCTTATGGGATAAATATTACAGGTATTCAGAGTTATCTGTCTCTTCTTTACTTGCAAGTTTTCTTTTATTCTATGCTGTGTACTTTTTACTTGTTCTTTTTTCCCCCTCCTTCCCTTGAAGGCTACAATTAAGAATGGATACACACACACACACACACACACATATACACATGTACACATTTATACATATATATTATATATGTATTCAAGTTAGTAATTTAAACTGGTATTTGTGAGAATATGAACATAATAAAAAAGAAAATAAACATAATAAAAGAAATAACTACCATGGACTCTATAAGAACTTGTATTAACATGCTAAAAACAGTTGTTTTAGGAATAAGAGAAAAGTCACACTGAACTGTCTAAGTAGTTCATCCATTCCATTAGTCTCTCTCTGAGAATGACATGAAAGAATTTGTTAGAGAACATTATAGTTTTATTCCATGAAATTGCCTTCAAAAGGTTAGAGATTAACTCAAAATGTTCCTACCTTTTTTTAATATAACTGCATTATGCATAAAATCATCTATCTTATGTGAATTTATCTAAATCCCTCTTGAATCTATTTATAGTTTCAGCTTTTGCCATGTCTTTGAATAATGGCTTCCACAAATGGACTGATTACTATGTAAAGTGATGCATTCTTTTATTAGTCCTTAAGCTACCTCCTTCAAGCTTCAAGTAGTGCCCTTTCATTTTCAACTTCCATGAAACTGTGAACAAATATGTGTTCAATCAGTGAATGCTCTGCATGATTTTTGAGATTTGTTTCATATTGCTACTTAGCTTTACAGTTTATGAAGCACATTCCTCACAATAAAGCTTTGAAGAAGTATTGTCAATGTCATCTTCATTTTGTAGTTGAACTAGGGCCTAGAGAGGTTAAATAATTTATCCATGATCAAAAGGATCATGTTTCAATGGAAATAACATAGGACTAGGTGTCAGAGATTTAGGGTCTAGGTCTGACTTGCTACCAATTTTTAAATATTAAACTTTATTTTTCAATGAACACAATTTTTTTTGCCCCTTTCTAATCCCCTAACAATGGGAAAAAAATAAGAGAAACAAAAATCTTGTAAGAATTATGCAAAGTCAATCTAAAGAAATTCCCCCACTAACTGGGTACAAATAGTATATAGTTTACCCTTCGCCTTCACTTCACCACCTCTCTGTCAGGACGTATCATGTTTCATCACTGGCCCTATGAAATAATAGTTAGTCATTGAATTGATCACTGTTCTTAAGTTGATCAAAAATATTCATTTATAATGTTCATGATATCACATTTTTTCCTTGAGTCTCCTCACATTGCTCTGCATCAGTTCTTTCCAGCTTCCCCTGAAATCATCTCCTTTTTCATTTCTTATATTCCAATCACATTCTATTTAATTCACATACTATGAGTTCTTTAGCTATTCTCCAATTGACAATCATCCTTAAATTTCCAGTTCTTTGCTTAAAAAAGCTTCTCTCTCTCTCTCTCTCTCTCTCTCCCTCTCTCTCTCTTTTTCTCTCTCTCTCTCTCCACACATATGGATCCTGTTCTTTATTTTACCTACTTACAGTTAAGTAATAGTGGAATTGCTGGGTCAAAGTGTATATACTGCTCAATGACTTTGAGAACATAGTTCTACACTGCATTCCAGAATGGCTGGAACAATTCATAATTGCCCCAACAGTGCACTGGTGCACTAATATGCTTGTTTCCCCTTAGCCACTACAATATTTTCCATTTTCTCTGTGTGTGTGTGTGTGTGTGTGTGTGTGTGTGTGAGTGTGTTTGAATTTATTAAATGTGTGGGCTATTAGGTCAAACTGGATAATTTTTTTTAATTTGCATTTCTCTAATTATTAGTGACAAAATATTTTTTCTTATGGTTAATGATAGCTCGGATTTTTTCTTTGAAAAATTCTTGCTCATATCTTTGGCCATTATTTGACTGGGAGGTGGCTCTGATTCTTATAAATTTGAACTTGTTCTTTGAATATCTTCAAAATATGATATTTGTCAGAAAATTTTATTAAAATATTTCCCCAGTTACCTATTATTCTTTTAACTTTAGCTGCATGAGTTTTGCTAGCGGAAATATTATTAACTTTATGTAATCAGAATAATCTATTTTATCTTCTATGATCCTCTCTAAACCTGAACACTTCTCCTATCCATAAATCAGAGAAGGAATTTTTTCTTTGCTCCTCTAATTTGTTTATGACATCAACCTTTACATCTAAGTCTTTTGCCTATGTGAAACTTATCTTAGTATATACAGCCTGAGATTCAGTCCTATACCTATGTCTTTCAGAATGATTTCCACTTTACCCAGCAGTTTTTTTGAATGGTGGGTTCTTCCTCTACTTGCAGGGTCTTTTTGTTTATACAACACTATGCAACTGAATTAATTTACTTCTGTATGTTAAATGTCTAACCTTACCCATTGATCAAAATATCTATTTCTTAAGCAGTACAAAATTGTTTAGATGATTTCTGCTTTGTAGCATAGTTGAGATCTGGTACTGATTATCTCCCTTCATGCCTACAGTTTTTACCTATTGAGATTTTTGACCTTTTTTTCCACCAGATGAATTTTATTATTATTTTTGTGTGTCTGCAAAAGAATCATTTGGTAATTTCATCATTCTAGCACTTAATAAATATGTTAATTTACATAGTATTATAATTTGTGTTATACTGGCATAGGCTTTTTAAATCAATATTTCTCTTATTTAGTTCTGTTTTACCACAGAGACTTTCATAATTGTATTCAAATAGTCCTTTATGTTAATGATTGTGTGTGTGTGTGTGTGTGTGTATGTGTGTGTGTTGGCAGAGAGACTCCTAAGCATTTTATGCATTCTGTATTTATTTTAAATGGGATTTCTCTATTACTTCATTTTCTTGTAATAATACTATCATTTTATAGCACCTTATATTTTCACAGAACAATTTACAAATATTATCTCGTTTCATCATCACAATAACCCTGGGAAGTAGGTGCTTTTATTATGTCCATTTTACAGATTAAAAAAATGCTAGACAAATGCTAAGGGACTGCTCAGGGTCATGCAAGCTAAGAAGTAGGTGAAGCTAGATTTGAACTCATGTCTTTCTGATTCTAGTTCCAATGTTTTGGCTTCTTCATTACTTAGGATCATACTTATTTTTGTTGATCTTGAAGGAATCACTTGACAGGAAGCGTTTCATGATTTTATATATATATATATATATATATATGTAATGTATACACACACACACACGAGCATAGACTAGCTTCTTAAAGTATGTTTCATCTCTGAAATTCTATGATCATGAGGGGCAAATTTGTGCAAATTTGCACTTTCAATTAGTCTTTGGTGAGTCCCAAACTATGATATTCTGTCATTATAAATGACTATAAGACCACAGATCCAGAGCTAGAAAGGGACCTCAGTGGCCATCTTTTTCAATCCTTTCATCTCCCAGATGAAGAAAAGTAGGCTTAGAGGAGTTAAGTAATTCACCCAATGTCTTAAAAGTAGTAAACATTGAAAATCAGCAATAGAATGATCCAAGGCAAATTCCAAAGGTCTTATGATGAATAATGCTATCTACCTCCAGAGAGAGATCTGATGAACTCTGGATACAAATCGAAGCATAATTTTTCAACTTTCTTTCCTTTTTCTTTTCTTTTTTTTTCTGTTTTCTTTTGTAATACAACTAATATGGAAATGTTTTACCTAACTGGACACTTATAATCTATATCAATTATTTGCCTTCTGAAGGAGGGGTGAGAGGAGAGGAGAAGAGAGAAAATCTGGAACTTAAAGTTAAAAATGAGTGTTTTTTTTTACATGTAATTGAGAAAGAAATAATATTGACAAGCTTAGAATGTGTCCAGTGAAGGGAAACAAATATGGAGAGGAGAAATGAAAACATGTGAAATGACAATAAGTTGAAAGATCTAGGGATTTAAGTATGTATTATTCAGAAAAGAGAAAATTTGTGAAGTGGGATTGCAGGCATATTAGACATTTTCAAACACTTGAAGTTTGACATATAAAGGAAAGGGTAATTTATTTTATTTTTATCCAGAGCACAAAATTAAGTTCAATAGGTAAAAACTAAAGAGAGTAAGATTTAAGCTTGATATGATAAAAATTTTGAAATAATTAGAAATATCCCCAAGTTGACAGGTCTTTATTTAATGTAATGAGTTTCTCATTACTAGAAGTCTTTGAGCAGAGGCTATATGCTGTGGGTGGGCTTTTTATTCAGTTAAAGATGAAAATCTTTTGGATTTTTTCCAAAATCAGAGCTCTTTGATTCTATGATTCTTATCTCAGTAGGTATTTTTTCCCCTCTTACCAGAGTCAATAACATCTTAAAATGGCAAGTTTCCTTCCTAACTTCTTATAAAAAAAAAGAAAGAAAGAAAAGAAAAAAGAAAAAGAAAAAGAAAAAAAGAAAAATAAACCTGTTTTGTACTCCAGAAATCAATTCTGTATATAGTTTGCCAAACTACCTTCTTACTCCTTGTTGCAAAGTTTTCTCCCCCTATGGGAGTTCCCTGGATTCCCTTTGCATTTCTCCTCTTTTTTCCTCCAAACTGCCTCTTGCTGTGATAAAGAGGATATTCAATGAGTTCTATTTTCTTCAGTTCCTAAGCCCCTCTGCACTAGAAAGGAATTTTGTAAAGAGCACTGAATCAGACATTGGCAGACTTTGTAAAGTTTTTTTGCCAAGGCCTTTACTCCTTTCTGTCTGGTGTGCTAGGTGAGGGGTATTAAACACATAATGACAGACTGACTTTTGTGAAATCCATCAACATGTCGTGAGTGCTTGTTGACTTTAGCAAATAAAGAGGAAGAGGGCATGTCAGTTATAGACTTTTGTAAAGGATTGTGGAAAATATATTTTGCCTGCCAGATTTCACAACAGGCAGGCCATTTGTGGTTCTCCTAAGAGGTGGGGAAAGAGGTGTGGCAGCAGCAATTGACCCCTTTGCCACTGAAAATTTACTATTGTGTCTTTTGGTCTGGAGATCTTACAGCCAACACCAGGATGTCTGCCAAGAAAATTAGAAAAGCTTATTGAAGGGGAAAATGAGGGTGTCTGATCACAGTCTTCACACAAAAGAAAAGCTGTAGCAAGTTCATAAACAGATTGTTATAATCAACAATTTTCCAACTCCTTTGTGGGTAGGACAAGAATACAGTGCTAAATTTAAGTCAGAGAAATTTAGGTTAAGTGGATAGAAGAGTTATATAGCTATTAAAGCTGATAGCCTCCAGGCCACATTCACAACTGTGTTTATGAAAATTACTTCACTGGAGGTGTTCATGAAAGAAAAAAAGGATGACTGTGTCCATGATATCATACACTGTTCTCTATTTAGAGGCATTTATTCTGAAAGTGAATTTAACTCTATTATTGTTCTCTCTTTAATCAACTCCTCATCCTTAATTCTATTACAATCAATCAATCAATCAATCAATCAAGAATAATTTATTAAGGACTTGCTGTGTACTAGAAACTATTCTAGGGGGCTAGTCATGCAAGGTTTAATTTTTCTAAATAATTTTTCCCTTAAAGAGCATGCATTTTATCAGTGCAGACCACACATACACATAAAAGGATATGTAAAATAAATACAAAGTAATTTGGGAGGTGGCATTAACATGTAAAGCTATCAAGAAATAGATATAATTAGAAATATAAAATTTGGACAGCTAGGTGGCTCAGTGGATAGAGCACTGGCCCTGGAGTCAGGAGGACCTGAGTTCAAATCCAGTCTCAGATATGTAACACTTACTAGTTGTGTGACTCTAGGCAAGTCACTTAACCCCAATTGCCTTGCCTATATATATATACACACATATATATGTATATATGTGTGTATATGTATATATATTTATACATATATACATATATATACATATGTATATATGTATATATGTATATATATTTATACATATATATATATACAATATTCCATCATAATCATATACTACAACTTGTTTAGTCATTTTCCTAGTTGATTGGTATCCCTTCAATTTCCATTTTTTTTTTGCCGCCAAAAAAGAGCTGCTATAAATATTTTCATACAAATAGATCTGAAATACTTCTGGTAGCCAAGATGGCAAAGTAAGCAAAAAATGACTGTAACGCTCCCATATTCACCTCCACACAATTATAAACAAATCCTGAAAGAGCAAAACAGTAAAAAAGATGGGACAACAAAGGCAAGAAAGGTCTGTTTCACTCGGGTGAGAGGGGAACAGAGGACCAGACAGAAAGTCCCAGCAAGCCAGCAGCAAACCCTAACTCAGTAAACCAGTGCTAGATCCTGAATTTAGTGGAGCAGGCAAACACCAACACCAGCTCCTCCCCCCCCACCCCTCCACATGGTTCAGCATAGCCAGGGGAGCAGGCAGACTCCAGCTCTGAGAACTGTCACATGATTCACTGAGCCCTGTGCAAACAGGCAATGTGCAGCTGCCATACCTCCACATGCTTCAGCATAGTCCTGGGTAAACAGGCAGCTGCCAATGGCCAGACCCCCATGTGCCTCAGTGAAGCCTCAGGGAAATGCATAAACTCCACTGGTTTCAGCACATGCCAAACACCAGTACTAGGACCTTGTCTCAGCACCAGGCAAGCTCTCAGACCCCTATGACCTCTAATAGTGATAGCAATCCCTTCAGTTGCACCCCTTCAGCACAGCACCAGACCTGAGGGTCCCTTGTAGGACTCAGGGCAATATCAGAGCAGCATTAGGTAAACAGCCAGAACCTGCAGCCACTGGTGCAAGAAACCTGAGACAGTGCCTCTTCCATCATGGGAGCAGAGTTTAAACTTAAAAGAAAGGAGAAAAGGCTTTAAAAAAAAGATGAGCAAAAACAACTAACAAAAAAATTAATTTGACTATAAAAAGCTATTATGGTCACAGGGAAGATCAAGAATTAGACACAGAAGAGGACAAAAATGTCAAAATATCCATGAACAACACTGCAAAGAAAAATGGAAGTGATCTCAAGCCTAATAAGAATTCATGGAAAAGCTAAAAAAAAAATCTTAAAAATCATATAAAAGAGGTAGAAGAAAGATTGGGAAAAGAAATGAGACTGATGTAAGAGAGTTTTAAAAAAATAAACAACTGCTTAAAAAGTAGAATTGGTCAAATGGAAAATAAGATACAAAAATACACTGAAGACAACAAATCCTTAAAAAGTACAAATGACCAAAAGGAAAAGGATGTACAAATGCTAACTGAGGAAAACCATTACTTAAACATTTGAATTGGGCAAGTGGAGCTAATGATGCTATGAGACATCAAGAATCAATCAAACAAATTCAAAGAATGAAAAAAAATAGAAGAAAATGTAAAATACCTCATTTGAAAAATGTCTGACCTGGAAAATAGATCTGGGAGAGACAATATCAGAATCACTGGATTACCTGAAAGCCATAATCAAAAGGAAGACCTGAAAAGCATCTTTTGAGAAATTATCAAGGAAAACTGCCCTGATATCCTGGAACCAGAGGGCAAAATTGACACTGAAAAAATCCACCATTCACTTCAGGAAATAAATTCCAAAATAAAACTCCAAGGAATATTATCACAAATTTCAAAACCATCAGGTCAAGGAAAAAATATTGTAAGTAGTCAGAAAGAAACAATTCATTTATTAGGTAGCCACAATCAGAATTACACAGGACTTGGAAGCTTCAATATTAAAGAATCAGAAGTCATGGAACATTATCTTCTGGAAAGCAAAAGATCTATAACTACAACCGAGAATCACCTACATGATGAAATTAACCATAATACCTCAAGGAGAAACATGGCATTCAATGAAACAGAAGGATTTTAAGCTTTCATGAAGTGAAGTCCAGAATTGTACCAAAAAAAAAATGATTTCCAATATCAAGACCAAAGAGATGCCTAAAAAGGTAAAAAAAAAAAAAAGAAAGAAAGAAAAAAACTTAAGGGATTCAATGGAGCTGAATTGTTTACATCTCTACATGAGAAGATGATTTCTGTGATTCTTAAAAATTACATTACTAATAGTATAGCTAGAAGGAATATATGTATATTTTATTCCTTATATATATATATATACACACACACATATAATATATATTATATATACATATACAACATATATTATATATACACATATATAATATATATTATATATACACATATATAATATATATTATATATACACATATATAATATATATTATATATACATATATATAATATATATTATATATACACATATAATGGGTATTGGTATAATATGAACTGGGTGGAATAATATAAAAAAAATTAGGGGATGAGAAACAGGACTACACTGGGTAGAGAAGGAAGGGAAAGGTAGAATGGGGTAAATTATTTCACATGAAGAGGCAAGAAAAACCTATTACAGTGGAGGGAAAGATAGTAGAGTAGGTTGTGGGCATCACTTGAACATTACTGTCATCAGTATAGGCTCAAAGAGGGAATAATATACACAATCATTTGAATATAGACATCTATCTTATGTTAAAAAAATAGGAGGGGAAGATATTAAGTAAAGGGTATGGAGAGGACTGACAGAAGAGAAGTCACACTGAGGAAGGTGTTAGACAGATGCAAAATGCTAGTGAGGAGGGACAGGGTGAAAGGAGAAAGGGAACAAATAAGATGGAGGGAAATACACAGTTAGTAATCATAGCTATGAAAGTGAATAGGATGAACTCTCCCATAAAATGGAAGAAGATAGCAGAGGAGATCAAAAGCCAGAATCCTATCATATGTTGTTTACAAGAAATACACTTGAAGCTGAGACACACACAGAGTAAAGGTAAGAGGTAAGGGAAGGGACTGGAACAGAATGTATTATGCTTCAGTTGAAGAAAAAAAAATAGTAGGGGTAGCAATCTTAATTTCAGACAAAGCAAAAATAGACCTAATTAAAAGAGATAAGGAAGGAAACTACAATTTGCTGAAAAGTATGATAGACAATGAAGTAATATCAATACTAAACATCCAAACTAAACCAACTGGTATAGATCCAATTTTTTTTTCAGCCAAAGACAAAGTTTATCAGGACATCCACCATATTGAGCAAACTCTTAAGGAGTCTAAGCATTTGTATTGTTAATGCAAGTGGGCTAGATTTTAAGAATTTGAGCACCTTAATGGAGACAAGATGGACTTTGCATTTAGAAAGACTTTGGAGGGCCAAAGAGTGGCCAAGTAGTTTGGGGTGACTGGAGGAGAGATCTAAGGAAGATCTGGATGGGAATGGCCAGTAAGCTGGGGTGAATAGAACCTCTTGGGACCTGAACCATGAGGCCAAGGGAGAGTGGAGTCTAGATAGGATTAAGGGTGGGAAGTGGAGGTAGATTGGGCATAGGAGATAATGAAAGGCCAGTTGATAAGATTATAGCCTCAGGTGATTGCCAGAGATTTGGCCATGTGGGATTGGCCATATGGGAAAGTTCAGGGTTTTTCCTTTTTAGGGTCCAGATCTAATCCTCATCATTCTCCCCTCAAACAAATGGGACCCAAATTCTGTTGGGGTAAGGAGCGAAGATCTTGGCTTCTGAAACTGCTTCCTGCTGGCAAAGGGCATAGAGCTATCCCTGCCTTGAGGGGGTCCCAAAGAGGAGGTTGACTGGAACTGAGCACAGGCTGCATCCAGGGAATGATGGGGGGACATTGACTGGTACTTGATGTTTGCTACCAACTATAAGTGAATGTCCTGTAGTCCAAGTTCGGAGGCTAGCTTCTTTACCTTGAGTAGAATGTGCTGAACCTGGGTGATGTTTACAGGCAAAGGTTGCCCCACAGCCCAAGGACCTTGCCAGGGGGCTCATGCTATAGAAGATGAATTCAGAGGTGGTGGGGAGGGTGAAACTGTCTTGTCCTGTGAGAAGGATTAACAGAGTGGCTAGATTTTAAGAATTTGAGCCAATACAAATTCCTAATGGAGGAGTTTAATGAGTTAAAGGTTCATGACCAAAAAAGAGATAGAGAGCATTACAAAATGTAAAACAGATAATTTTGATTATATTAAAATATAAAGCTTTTGCACAAAGTAAACCAATGCAATCAAGATTAGAGGGAAAACAGAAAGCTTGGAAACAGTCTTTACAGCAAGTATCTTTAATAAAGGTGCTATTTTTCAAATATATACAGAACTGAGTCAAATTTATAAGAATGCAAGCCATTCCCCAACTGATGAATGGTCAAAGGTTGAAGCAGTTTTTAGATGAAGAAATCAAAGCCATCTATAGTCATATGACAAAATGCTCTAAATCACTATTGATTAGAGAAATGCAAATCAAAACAACTCTGAATTGCCACATCACACTTATCAGATTGCCCAACATGACAAAATAGGAGAATGATAAATGTTGGAGAAGATGTGGGAAAATTGGAACACTAATGCATTGTTGGTGTAGTTGTGAACTGATTCAATCATTCTGGAGATCAATGTGGAACTATGCCCAAAGGGTTATAAAAGTGTGCATACACTTGAACCCACCAATAGTACTTCTAGATCTGTATCCCAAAGCAATCTTAAAAATGGGAAAAGGTCCCACATGTGCAAAAATATTTATAGCAGCTCTTTGTGTGGTGGCAAAGAATTGGAAATTGAGGGGATGCCCATCAATTGGGGAGTGGCTGAACAAGTTGTGGTATATGAATGTAAGGGAATACTATTGTGCTATAAGAAATGATGAGCAGGCAGACTTTAGAAAAACCTGGAAAGTCTTGTATGCGCCAATGCTGAGTGAAGTGAGCAAAACCAGGAGAATGTTGTACACATTGTGCAATGACTAACTTTGATAGACTTAGCTCTTCTCAGAATTGCCAGGACGTAAGACATCTCCAAAAGTCTTAAAATGGAAAATGCTTTCCACATCCAGAGAAAGAACTATGGAGTTTGATTGCAGATTGAAGTATACTATTTGTTCTTTTTTTTTCTTCTGGTTCCTCCTATTGGTTTTAATTCTTCTTTACAACATGACTAATGTGAAAATACGTTTAATAGGAATGTATATGTAGAACCTATATCAGATTGCATGCTGTCTTGGGGAAGGAAATGTGAAGGGTGGGGGAGAAAATTTAAAACTCAAAAGCTTATGGAAGTGATTGTTGAAAACTAAAAATAAATTAATTAATTAAAAATAAATAAGATATTGTAGTATACTGGTTTCTAATTAATTTTGCTCTATACTTCCATTTTATGAGTGAGTTCATCCCATTCATATTCATAGGTATGGCTACTAACTGTGAATTTCCTTGTATCCTGTTTTCTACTGTTTACCCTTTTCTCTATCTTCTTTTATCTACCCTCCCTTTTATCACCCACCCCTTTCTCTTATCCACTTCCACTTCTACTTGCTTTTTGATTAAGTTAGATGTCTATCACCAATTCTCTCTCTCTCTCTGTCTCTGTCTCTGTCTCTCTCTCTCTTTCTGTGTGTGTTTATACTTATCTGTGTGTGTGTTTATACTTATCTCTATATCTATCCATCTATCTGTAAATCTCTATATCTATATCTATCTATCTATCTTTCTATCTTTCTATGTTCTCCACTTTTTGAGTCAATTGAGATATGAGTGAGATTCAAGTATTGCCTGCCATCCCTTAATTTTCCCCTCCACTCTAAAGTCTCTTCCTTGAACACCTCTTTTTTGTGAGCTAATTTCCCTTATTCTTTTTCTCCCTTCACCCTTCTCCAATGACATCCCTCAGACTTGAGTAACTTGTATTTTATACATCATTCCAACCTAATTGGCTCACATGCACCCACTTTTTATTGCCTCTAATTGCTCTAATATTGATAAAATCCTAAAAAAGTATATTTATCTTCTTCTCATAAGGAAAAATAAAGAGTTTAACTTCATTGAATCCCTTATGATATTTCTTTCATGTTTACCATTATGCTTCTCTTGAATCTTGGTATTTGAAAGTCAAATTTTCTATTCAACTCTAGTTTTTCTTTTTGTTGTTGTTGTTATTGTTTTTTCTTCTTCAGGAATGCTTGAAAGTTCTCTGTTTCATTAAACTTCAATTTTCTTTCCTTTTGAAGGATCATACTCTGTTTTCTCTAGGACGTTATTCTTATTTGTAATCCCAGTTCTTTTGCCTTCTTGAATATCATATTTCCAACCTTTCAGTACTTTAGCTTGGTAGTTGCTGAATCTTCTGTGATACTGATGATGACTCCATAGTATTTCAATGGTTTTTTCCTGGCCACTTCAAGTATTTTCTCTTTGAGCTGAATGCTCTTGAATTTGTCTATACTATTCCTAGGAGTTTTCATTTTGAGATATCTTTCAGTTGGTAATTGGTAGATTCTTTTAATTTCTGATTTACTCTTTAGTTGTAGGATATTGTGGCAGTTTTCAATAATAATGTCTTGAAATATGTTGTTTAGGCCCTTGGATCATGATTTCCATATGGTCTGTTACTTCTTTTTTTGTTTGTTTCTGTTATTTATTTTTTAATTTGATATTTTGTTTTTTCCTAATTATTTGTGAAAATAATTTTCAACATTTATTTAAAAAAATGCATTCCAAATTCTCTTCCCCCTTCCTCTGGCTTCTCATTGAGAAGGCAAGCTCTTTTATATAGTTTATATGCATGTGGTCATGCAAATCATATTTCCATATTAGTTCCATTGAGAAAGAAAACAGACCAAAAAAATCAAGAAAAATAAAGTTTGAAAATAGGCCTTAATTTAGTTCAGTAATTGTTAAATTATTTCTGCTCACTATATTTTCTAAGTCATTTTCTTTTCTGATAAGATATTTCACATTTTCTTCTTTGAATTGTTTCATGTCTCATGCCTCCAGTTTTCTTTCAGCTAGGATCTTAAAATATTTATTTATTTACTGATTACTATTTTGACAGTCTTTAAAATCTGTGCATTCTCCTCCTAACCAGAGCAGTGAATAATTATATTTTAAGCCCATATAAAACAACACCCATTCTTCTGGGCTCTTACATAAGATTGGAAAGAAGAGTTCTTTTCCTTACATAGAAACTAGGGTCTCCTTCTGACTCACTAGGATTTACTTCACATTATTCTTGGTCAAGACTGGGAATCACTGATCTCCAAAGGAATGAAACTGATATAGACATCTTCTTACATATAATTATTTTCCTCCCACTACCCTAATACTGACAAAGGATTCATGAGTTACAAATGTCATCTTTCCCTGCAGGAATGTAAACAGTTCAACCTTAATAAGTCTCTTATGATTTCTCTTTCCTGTTTACCTCTTCCATGTTTCACTTGATTCTTGTATTTGAAGGTCAAATTTTATATTCAGCTCTGGTTCTTTCCACAGAAATGCTTGAAAGTCCCCTATTTCATTGAATGACCATTTTTTTACCCTGAAGGAATATACTCAGTTTTGCTGGGTAGGTGATTCTAAGTTGTAGTCCTAACTCCTTTGCCCTCTGGAATATCATACTACATGCCCTCCAGACCCTTAATGTAGAAGCTGCTAAGTCTTGTGTTATCTGGATTGTGTTTCCACAGTATTTGAATTGTTTCCTTCTGGCTGCTTGCAATATCTTCTCCTTTACCTGTGAATTCTGGAATTTGACTACAACATTCCTTAGAGTTTTCTTTTGGGGATCTTTTTCAGGAGGTGATCAGTGGATTTTTTCAATTACTATTTTGCCCTCTGGTTCTAAAATATCAGGGCAGGTTTCCTCGATAATTTCTTGAACGATGATGCTTGGTGATGATGTTTGAAAGATGATATTTTTTTGATGTTGGTTTTCAGATAGTTCAATAATTTTAATTTCTCTCTCCTGGATCTATTTTCCAGGTCAGTTGTTTTTCCAATGAGATACTTCACATTCTCTTCTCTTTTTTTTTTCCTTTGGATTAGTGTTACAGTGCCTTGATTTCTCAAATTGTCCCTAGTTACCAATTTCTCCATTCTAATTTTTAAGGAAGTAATTTCTTCAGTAAGCTTTTGGACTTCCTTTTCCATTTGCTTTTTAGGGCATTCTTCTCCTCATTGGCTTTTTGGACCTCTTTTGCATTTGGGTACAGCTATTTTTTAAGGTGTTATTTTCTTCAGTATTTTTTGGGTCTCCTTTAGCATCATTCTCAGTTTTTCCTCTACTTCTCTTACTTCCTTCTCAAAATCCTTTTTGAGCTCTTCCATGGCCTGGGACCAATTCATATTTTTCTTGGAGACTTTGGATGTAGGAGTTTTGGCTTCATTTTCTTCCTCTGGTTGTATGTTTTGATCTTCTTTGTCATCAAAGTAAGATAATATAGTCTGACTCTTTCTGTGCTGCTTGATCTCAGCCAATTACTTGAGATATAAACTCTTTGTTAAGGTAGGAGTCTGTTTCCAGTGTGGAGAATGTACTGTCCCAAGCTTCAGGGGTTTTGTGCAGCTGTTTTCAGACATACTTCTAGGGACCTGTAAATTTTAAGTTCTTCCAAGGTGCTATGATCAAGGGCAACTTGTTCACTCCTTTCCTGGACTGTGCTGTGGTCTATGAGCACTCTTTTCTGTCTTGGAACTGAGAAGAGGGTTTCCTCTCAACAGCCTCAAACTCCACCATGCCAGCACTCCTCCTTGCCCCAGGCCTGCCACCCAGAACTGTGCCCCAAATCTAAGCATGAGAAAGCAAGAGAATCCTGAACCAGCAGAGAGATCCCTGCAATTCCCCTCTGATCAGCCACTGGATTCCCCCTCAGTCTGTGGGCCAGAAGCTCAGGAAACAGCCACTGCCCCAAGGAATGGGGCTGCAACCCCACACTCCTCTCTCACCACCATAGAAACAGACTTTTCCCACTGACCTTCTAAGTTGTCTTTGGCATTTGTGGGTTGAGAAGTCATGAAACATCCACAGCTGCCTGTGATTCATTCCTCTGAGGCCAGCTCCAGGGTCCCTGTGGCCTGTGTGCCCACACCAAACTGTGTTCCTCTCCCCACCCAATGCAATATACCTTTCTGATCAACCATCCAGGCTGTCTTTGGCTGGTAATTTGTTTCACTCTGTCTTTTTGTGGGTTCTGCTGCTTTAGAATTTGTTTAGAGCCATTGTTATAGGTATTTGGATGGGGTTTGGGGGAGAGCTCAAGCAAGTCACTGCTTTTACTCCACCATCTTGGCTCCACCCTGAACTGAGTAAAACTTTATAAAATCAAAGTCATTCCCAGATGATAAATGTTTAAAGGATATGAACAGTTACTTTTCAGAAGAAACAAAATCAAAACTATCAATAGTCACAAGAGAAAATGCTCTAAGTCACTATTAATTAGAGAAATGCAAATTGAAAAAACTCTGAGATACCACCTCAGAGTCATCAGATTGCCTAACATATAAGAAAAGAAAAATAATGAATGCTGCAGAAGTTGCAGAAAAAGTAGGACACAGATGCACTGTTCATGGACTTGTGAACTGGTCCAACCATTCTGGAGAATAATTTGGAACTACACCTAAAAATTGTGCATACCCTTTTAGATCTGTATTCCAAAAAAGATCAAAGAAAATTTTAAGAAGGACCTCTTTGTACAAAAGTATTTATATAAACTCTTTTGGCGGTGGCAAAGAATTGGAAATCAAGAAGATGCCCATCTTATGGAGATGTTTTTGAACAAGTTATACCATATGATTGTGATAGAATATGGTTGTGCTACATGGAATGATAAGCAGAATAGTTTCAAAAAACCAGGAAAGACGTATATGAATTGATGCAAAATGAAGTGAGCAGAACCAGAATATTGTACACAATGATAATCACCTGAGAAAGACTTAGTTGCTTTGATCAAGGTAATTATCCAAGCCAATTCCAAAATACTTATGATAAAAAAATGTTATCCACATCCAGAGGAAGAACTGATGAACTCTGAATGTAGATTGAAGGACATTTTTAAAACTTTCTTTACTTATGTGGCATATGATTGTAATGGAATACAATTGTGCTATAAGAAATGATGAACAGGCATACTTCAGAAGAACCTGGAAAGACTTGTATGGTTTGATGCTGAGTGAAGTGAGCAGCACCAGGAGAACATTATACACAATAACAGCCAAGTTGTGAGATGACTAATATTGATAGACTTAACCCTTCTCAGCAATACAAGGATCTAAGACATCTCCAAAAGCCTCATGATGGAAAATGCTATCCACAGCCAAAGAAAGAACTATGGAGTTTGAATGCAGATTGAAGGATACTATTTGCTATTTTTTTCCTTCTGTTGTGCTTTGTTTCCTCTTTCTGGTGGTTCCTCCTATTAGTTCTAATTCTTACTTACAACATCACTAATGTGAAAATAACTTTAATAGAAATATGTATGTATAGCCTGAGAAAAACCTTTACTTGTTTTGTTTTTTTTGTCTAGGTTTTCATTCACAATATGACTAATATGAAAGTTTTTTTATATGATTTCACACATGCAATTAATACCAATTTGCTTGCCTTCTGAAGGATGGAGGAGTGATGAGAGGGACAGAGAGAATTTGAAACTCAAAAATTTTTAAGTTGATTGTTAATTTTTTATGTAATTGTGAAATATTGAATGAAATAAATGAAATCATATTTTTAAACAGTTAAGAATTATCTTTTTATGTGTATTGACTAATGTAATTTATAGATAGACAGACACCCAACTATCAATTGTGGGCCCTCTGAATTTATTTAAGTTTCGAAGTACAGCAGATATTATAGGGGTAAAAATGACACAACTCTAAAACTAATTAGATATATGTATTCACATAGGATGAGGAGTCATCTGTGGCATAAAAATTGTGCCATTGGACTTTCATGAGTCTCGAGGAGAGATTGAGGCTGATGACTTTGTGCAGTTCTACCTCAGTTAAATCCAATTCACGTTCAAGTCACCAGCCTCATGATGTCATTGGTTCTTTTTGAGAATGAAGGACAAACAACAGTGTAGACATATCTGATATCTTTAATGAAGATTGCAATATGCCTATGCCATGCCAGCCTGTATGACTTCACTCTGTCCCACCAAAATCAAAAAGAAAGATTAGTTTTCTTACTCATTAGCCACTGCTCAAAGCATTGAGGCAGTCTGTTGATAGGTACTAGGGATAGTCAGGAAGTGATAGGGTGGTAGTGGTGCAGAAAGGTTGAAAGGTAGAATATTTATTGGTAATTTGTTTCTAGAGTTTTAAATAAAAACAAGCAATTAATTTCAGTGTAAAACATAATTGATTTCTTGAGATTACATGAAATTAGAACTTTCTTGTTTAAATACTTTGGATTACAGAAAATATAATATTAATACTACTCCCTTAGACTTTCTTAGTCTATTCTAGACTTTAACTATACCCTTGAAAGTAAACAGAGAATATATTACAAAGAAAATTAATCAAAATCAATTCATTCTAATTCAATTTAACAAACATTGATTAAGTGTCTATTATATGGTGGATACTGCTTGGTTGGAGGAGAGATATAACTAAAATATTGCCTACTGTATTGGAGGTTATAGTCTAGCTGGAGGTAATATGATGCATACAAATAGCTTTGACAGAAAGTTTCAAGTAAGGTCACTAATTGAGATAGACTTAGTCATCTCTTATTTCCAGTGTTTGTGGAAGGGTTGGGGCTGGGGAAAGTCAAGGAGGTACTTTAGATGAAATGGTTAACACCCTCACAGAAGTATATATTCCTTGGAGGTTGGTCTCTGGCACACACACACACACAAAAAAAACAAAACATATAGCTATAAGTTATATGTCTGTATTCATCATTAAAGAATTTTCCCCCTTATATATGAAAAGAAAATCCATGTAAACATTACCATCATAGCTCTTTACCTGGAAATAAAGATCATAAAGCATGGAGAAGATGCAGCAAGAAAATCTGTCTACTTCAAATTAGTAAAGCTATGCATTTTGGTAGAATTTGACATTTCTGTGTGGATGTATGTTTGTGATTGATATTTTATCCTTTACAACACAGCCATCAAAGCAGCTGTTAAACATCAAGTTATTAATTTACACATTGCAAAATGTAGCATGAACAAACAGATCTATAGCTTTCAAAACTTAACTCCAGAGATAAAGATATTAAGTTTGGCATATCATAAAGACCCTTATCCTTAGTCACCATAATTCAAAATTGCACACACCATTTTTGACATGCATGTAAGCACAGTTACTGAATAGGTGGTCTAACCTACCTGCTTGAGTGCCATAAGAAATTGGAATATAAGTATGTTTTATCTAAGCTTATTTTGATCATGTCTATTAACAAAGATTCTATTCAATTGCTTTTAAGTTGGAAATAGAAAGAATGATTGAATGAACTGATAAAAGCTTAATATTGTTAAACAATAAGAAGTTGAAAGGGGAAGTTCATTTTAAATACTATGTAAAGCTTTCTTTAAAAAAATTAAAAAATAGCATTCTTTTAGACAGTTTCAGCATATTTTTTTCCAAAATAGTAGCAGCAGACATATAAATAAAAATGAGTAGGATATAAATGATTTGGGCATGCATTCCAAGATTTAAAAAAAAAATACATTAAACCTTTAGGGAGCATTAGATTAGAATATAATAAGTAGATGTCAAAGATCCATAGGAACTACCTCTGAGTTAATTGCAATAAAGGTACATCTAACCATTAAAAATAACAAAACACAATTCTCTCCCTCTACTGCCCCTCCTCCAAATTTCCCTAGCTGCATCCAAATTTTTTTATGAACTTTTTTTGTTTTGTTTTGTTATTATTTTCCAGGGTATGATTTAAATAAAGCTTAGACCTCCATCTCATGTCATATATTTTCAGTTGCATGATTGATAAACAAAAATATTAATAGCTCTAAACCTTATAGAAAAGCATGATGTCATATAATTATCTAAATAATGGAGGAGAGTTGATTTTCATCTATTCAATCAATAAAGGGAAATATTAGGAATAGGACGGATGTGCTTGATTATATTAAAACAGAACTCTGTAAAAATAAATTAATTAAATTAAAAATAAAAATAATGAAATTATATTTGTGTGTGTGTGTGTGTATACACAAAACTCTTATTTTTTAAAACCTAGTCCATAATGTATAAATATATAAACAGCTTTTAACTAATGACAAATTATTAAAAATCACTTGAAAATGCCTCAAGTTTACTAATAATGGGGTTGCCAATTACAACAAATGTTTGTTTTTATTTTATCACCTTATCCTCATTAAATTAATATATATGCATATATATGTATATATGATAACTCTGATGTTGATAGTGTTGTGGAGAAATCAATAACTTATTCAGTGCTAATGGAAGTGAAAATTTGTAGAGTATTTAATATAGAAATCTAGGAAATTTTGCTAGAGATGTGAAAATTTCCAGCTAAGCACAAGTCATTGTGAGGTCTACACTAAACAAATCTGACTCTTCCCCTTAACAGCTATGATCATCTGCCTTAGTACTTGTTCTATCTGGGACTATGCAATGTAGGCATAACCAATTAGCCATGTTTGTCTGATGCTTTAAGCAAGACTGAGAACCAAGATATATTCCTGTCTGCCACTGGTCCTCAGATCTTATCTTGAACACTGTGTTGAAGGATCAGTATTATAATATAGAAATTCTGGAAGAAAGGTAGAGTCATTGGAGCAAGTGATGTGGGGCAGCAAGATAGAGGGTTTTAACCTACCATCCCCAGTGGAAACACAGAAGAAATCAAAGAACATAATAACAGGCCAAATTTAAAAGAAAGAATTGTTATTGGTTAAGGAAAAAAAGAAGAGAATGAATCAATGATAATTACAAGTAGAACTCAGAAGAAAATAATGAATTTGTCAAATTGAATAAGGGACCAAATAAAAGAAACTAATAAAGGAAGAACTAAGAAGTCAAATTTGAACTCTTGAGGAAAAGAACTTGAAATGATAATAAAAAGCTTAGAACATATTATACTCTATATAGTAGAAATATTGAAAAATAGGATAGATAAAAAAGATCTCAAAAATCCTATTATAGAAAATATTTTAGAGTCAAAAGAAAGAACATTGAAAGCATACATGAGATAGATATGATCAAAAACCAGGATAAGGAGGAGAGAATTCTGGAAAATTAGTGAAGTATATCAGAAAACTCCAAGCTGTCCAGATTTCCCCCACAAAAAAAAGACAAAATAACTCCTCAGTGCTAATGTAGAGTGGCTATAAAATCAATCAATAAATAAGTAAACAAACAAACAAACAAATAAATAAATAAATAAAAAGGGTTGGAACAGAACAGTGATCCTTCTGACACAACTGGATAAGATCTAAAGGAAAATCCCAGGACTGAGGTTTGGTCCCTGTGAGGTGTAAACAACTCCTGCCTAGTCCCACTGAAACAACAAGTGGCCCAGCTGTGTTGCCAAGACTGGCCCTGGGTAAGAAGGAACCAGCACATGCCTTTTGAGTATAGAAGGAGTGGGGCAGAGACTGTGATGGTTGCATGCACTTCCAGGAGAGCAGAGCTTTTGGCTCAGTTCCAGGTCAGAGGGGAGAATTGAAAGAGGATCTGAGGCCAGAAGCACCATCCCCCATACATCAGGATTAGAGGTAATTACAATAACAAGCTGCCACAAATTAAAAAAAAAACAAGCAAAAGAGAAAGAACCCAAACATAGAAAGTATGTGAATTAAGAGTCCAGAGTTCATATTCAAAGGAGAATACTGAAGCAAATAAAGCCTCTTCTTTCTTTTTCCCCAAGGAGCTTACATTTTATTTTTTTTAATTAATTAATTAATTTTTAGTTTTCAACTATCACTTCCATAAGCTTTTGAGTTTTAGATTTTCTCTCCATCCCTCTCCACCTCCCTCCCCAAGATGATACAATCTGATATAGGAAATAAAGCCTCTTCTACCACCAAAGAGTATTATCAAATGGTCACCTGCCCAAAAAGAATTCAGAGAATAACTTTAAAAGAATTTAAAAATCAAATGAAAGACATTGAGAAAAAATGTTAAAAAAAATAAAATCAATAAATAAGATTATGAAAAGAAAGTTAACCAATTGGGAAAGGGGATCTAGAATCTTAAGAAAGAAAATGACTCCTTGAAAATTAGAATCTGGCAAGGAGAAGTCAATGAAATTATAAGAGATGGGGAGGTGGAGACAAGATGGAGGAGCAAAAGCAGTGACTTGCTTGAGCTCTCCCCTAAAGCCCTCCAAATACTTGTAAAAATGGCTCTAAACAAATTCTAAAGCAGCAGAAACCATGAAAAGACAGAGTGAAACAAATTTCCAGCCCAAGACAGCCTGTATGGTTGATCATAAAGGTATAGCAAGCCAGGTGGGGAGAGAAGTGCTGTTTGGTGTGGGTGCATAGGCAAAACAGGCCTTGGCAAAACAGGCCTTAGCAAACCTGGAGCAGGCCTCAGAGGACTGAATTACAGACAGTAGTGGCAGTTTCCAGACTTCTCAACCCACGAACACCAAGGACAACTTAGAAAGTCAGTGGGAAAAGTCTGTGACTGGGGTGAGAGAGACAAGCTTGGTCCCAGCCCCAGTCGCCAAGCATGGCACCCCAGGTGGCAGCTGCCACCTGACTTCTGGCCGACAGACTGAGGGGGAATTGGGTGGATGATCAGAGGAGGATTGTAGGGATCTCTTTGTCAGTGCTGAGGCAGGAATCTTTTGCTTTGCCCATGCTTGGATGTGGGTCACAGTTCTGGGTTTTGGTCCTGGTGTGAGAAGGAGTGCTGATGTGGTAGAACTTGTAGTGGTGGTGGAGAGGAAATCCTCCTCAGAGTTCCAAGGCAAGAAAGAGTGCTTGTGGGTCACTCATAGATCAGAGCACAGGCCAGGAAAGGAGTAAATACCCCACCCCTTATCATAGCACCTTGGAAGAACTGAAAGTTTACAGGTCCCTAGAAGTATCTCTGAAAACAGCTGCACAAAACCCCTGAAGTTTGGGACAATACATTCTCCACACTGGAAACAGAATCCTACCTTAACAAAGAGTTTAAAACTCAAGTAATTGGCTGGGATCATGAACAAGGAAAGGTGCATAAAAAGTGAAACCATAGAATCTTTCTTTGATAACAAAGAAGATCAAAACACAACCAGAAGAAGGCAACAAAGTCAAACCTCTTACATCCAAAGCATCCAAGAAAAATATGAACCAATCCCAGATCATGGAAGAGCTCAAAAGGGAGTATGGGAAACAAGTAAGAGAAGTAGAGGAAAAACTGGGAAAAGAAATGAGAGTGATGCAAGAAAATCATGAAAAACAAGTCAACAGTTTGCCAAAGGAGACCCAAAAAACTACTGAAGAAAATAATATCTTAAAAAAATAGCCTAACTCAAATGACATAAGAGGTGCAAAAAGCCAATGAGGAGAAGAATGCCTTAAAAAGCAGAATTTGCCAAACGGAAAAGGAAGTCCCAAAGCTTACTGAAGAAAATATTCCTTAAAATTTAGAATAGAGCAATTAGAAGCTATTGACTTTATGAGAAATCAAGACACTGTAAAACAAATTCAAAAAACAAGGTGAAATATCAAATTGGAAAAACAACAACTGACCTGGAAAATAGGTCCAGGAGAAATAATTTAAAAATTATTGGACTATCTGAAAGTCACAATGAAAAAAAAAGCCTAGACATCATCTTTCAAGAAATTGTCAAAGAAAAATGCCCTGATATTTTAGAACCAGAGGGCAAAGTAGAAATTGAAAGACTCCACTGATCACCTCCTGAAAGAGATCCCCAAAGGAAAACTCCTGGGAATATTGTAGCCAAATTACAGAGTACCCAGATCAAGGAGAAAATATTGTAAGCAGCCAGAAAGAAACAATTCAAGTAGTGTGGAAATACAATCAGGATAACACAAGATTTAGGACCTTCTACATTAAGGGACCTCAGGGCATGGAATATAATATTCCAGAGGGCAAAGGAGATAGGATTACAACCAAAAATCACCTATCCAGCAAGACTGAGTATAATCCTTCAGGGGAAATAATGGATATTCAGTGAAATAGAGGACTTCTAAGCATTCTTGCTGAAAAGACCAGAGCTAAATAGAAAATTCGACTTTCAAATACAAGACTCAAGTGAAACATGAAGGGGTAAACAGGAAAGAGAAATCATAAGAGACTTATTAAGGTTGAATTGTTTACATTCCTACATGGAAAGATGATAGTTGTAACTCATGAAACCTTTGTCAGTATTAGGGTAGTTGGAGGGAAAAAATTGTATGTATGTATGTATGTATGTGTGTGTATATATATATATATATATATAAGATATTTATATATATAGAGAGAGAGAGAGATAGATAGATAGATAGATAGATAGAGGGCACAGGGTGAGTTGAAGATGAAGGAGTAATATCTGAAGAATAAGATTAAGGAATGAGAGAGGATTATACTGGAAGAAGGAGAAAGGGAGATGTAGAATGGGTCAACTTATCTCACATAAAACACACAAGAAAAGACTTTTACAGTGGAAGGGAAATGTGGGAAGGTGAGAGGGAATGAGTGAATCTTATTTTCATAGGATTTGGCTTAAGTAGGAAATAACATACACACTCAATTGGAAAATGGAAATCTCTCTTATCCTAAAGGAAAATAAGGAGGGTAAGGGGACAAGAGAGCAGGGGGATGATAGAGGGGAGGGCAGATTGGGGGAGGGGTAATCAGAAGCAAAAACCTCTGAGGAGGGATAGGGTCAAAAGAGAGAACATAATAAAGGGGGGTGTGATAGGATTAAGAGAAATATAGTTTTTCACAATATGACTACTATGGAAGTGTTTTGCATAACTATACATGTATAACCTGTATCAAGTTGTTTGCCTTTTCAATGAAGTTGGGTGGAGAGGTAGGAAGGGAGAAAATTTGGAACCCAAAGTTTTAAAAACGCATGTTAAAAAATGTTTTCACATGCAACTGGGAAATAAGAAATACAGGAAATGGAGTATAAAAATTTATCCTGCCCTACAGGAAAACAGAAGGGGAGAGAGATAAGAGAAAGGGAGAAGAGATAGAAGAGAGGGAAGATTAGGGGAAGGGGTATTCAGAATGCATGTCATCCTGGGGTAGGGGGAGGGATGAGATGGGGAGAACATTTGGAACTCGAAATCTTGTGGAAGTGAATGTTGAAAATTAAAAATAAATAAATTAAAAAAAGAAATTATGAGAGGCCAAGAAATAATAAAACAAAATATAAATAATGAAAAAATAGAAGAGAATGTAAAACATCTCATAAGAAAAACAATTGATCTGGAGTACAGATCAAGAAGAGTAAACAAGAATAATCAGACTACCTGAAAGCTACAATGAACAAAAAGAATCTTGATACAAAAGTAATTAAAGAAAATTGTCCTGAAGTCATAGAACAAGAGAAGAAAATAGAAATAGTAAAAAGATACCCATCACCACCTGAAAGAGATCTCACAAGGAAAACTGTTAGGAATATAATAGTCAAATTCTGAAACCCCCAGCTCAAGGAGAAAATATTACAAGCAACAAGAAAAAAAAAACAAATACAGTGGAGTCACAAATAGAATTACAGAAGACCTAGTAGTGGCAACACTAAAAGACCACAGGTATTAAACATTATACATCAAGGAGCAAAAAAACTGGGCTGCTGCTCAAAATATAATAACCAATAAAATTAAGCATAATCCTGAGTGAAAAATGGACATTTTTTCCATTGGAAAAACAACAACTGACCTGGAAAATAGGTCCAGGAGAAATAATTTAAAAATTATTGGACTATCTGAAAGTCACAATGAAAATGTATTCATTTTGATACTGGTAATTTGACTTTCTTCTTTCTTTTTTTTCAAATTAAATTAACCAAAGTTTATCTATTTTATTGTTGTTTTCATAAAAAAACAGCTTTTAGTTTTATTTATTAGTTCAATAATTTTCTTAATTTCAATTTTATAAATTTTCCTTTGTTTTTCAGTATTTCCAATTTGTTGTTTAATTGAGAAATTTTAATTTGTTCTTTTTCTAGATTTTTTTAATGCCCAATCCATTGATCTCCTCTTTCTCTATTTTATTCATGTAAGTATTTAGAGATATAAAACTTCTTGTAAGAACTACTTTCCCTGCATCCTGTAAGTTTTGGTATATTGTCTCATTATTATCCTTCTCTTAAATGAAGTTATTGTTTGTTTCTATGATTTAGTGTTTGACCCAATCATTTTTTAGGATTAGATTATTTAGTTTCCTAAATTATATTTTAGTCTATCTTTCCATGGCCCTTTATTATATATAATGTTTATTGCATCATGATCTGAAAAGGATTCATTTAATATTTTTGTCTTTCTGCAATGGATTGTGAGGTTTTTATGCCCTAATGCATTGTCAATTTTTGTGTATGTCCCATGTACCACTGAGAAAAAAATATATGCCCTTCTATCTCATTCAATTTTCTCCAGAGTTCTACCATACCTAACTTTTCTAATATTCTATTCACCTCTTTAACTTCTTTCTTGTTTATTTTGTGGTTAGATTTATCTAGTTGAGAGAGGGGGAAGTTAAGGTCCCTCACTAGAAAAATTTTGCTGTCTATTTCTTCCTGTAACTCCCTGAACTTCTCCTCTAACAATCTGGATGCTATACCATTTGGTGCATATATGTTTAGTTATGATATTATTGCATTGTCTATAGTCCCTTTTAGCAGGATTTAGTTTCCTTCCTCATCTCTTTTGATAAGATCTATTTTTGCCTTTCCTTTGTCTGAGATCAGGACTGCTACCACTGCTTTTTTGTATTTCAGCTGAAGCATAATATATTCTGCTCCAGCCTTTTACCTTTACCCTGTGTGTTTCTCTTTGTTTCAAATGCGTTTCCTGTAAACAACATATTGTAGGATTATGGTTTGTAATTCATTTAGAGCAGCTCATAATCTCTTTTGAGGTTCAAGATGTGCCTTTGTTGACAATGTCATCCTCTTCAGAATTTTTTAAGAAATTTTTCTTCTCAGTGAGTTTTTGTGTCTCCTTTTCTGTTTGGCCAATTCTGCTTTTTAAGAAGTTGTTTCCTTCAGTCAGTTTTTGTCCTTCCTTTTCCAATCAATTGACTCTCTCTTGTATATCTCTCATTTCTTTTCCCAATTTTTCTTCTACCTCTCTTATTTGACCTTTAAAGTCTTTCTTGAGCTCTTTCAAGAAGGCTTTTGGGGCTTCAGACTAGTTCACATTCCCTTTTGAGGTTCCAGCTGTGGGTTTGTTGACAATGTTTTCCTCTTCAGAATGTCTGCCTTGATCTTCACTGTCTCCAGACTAAGAATCTATGGTATGTTTCTTTTTGCTCATGGTGTTTGCTTATTTCCTGGCCTTTAAAAAAAATTGAACTCTCCTGCTGGGGAGCAGGTGGTACTGACCCAAGCTTCTTGTTCTGTGAGCCCAGGGTCTGGTCACTGCCTTTGTGTGCTGGAGTTTCAACTGCTGGCTGTTGGAGCCTGTAGGGTTCTGGCAGGTTACTGGTTGTTGGGCTGGACTCAGCAACAACAGGAACTCTAGGGGTAGGATTTGGTAGTCCAGCCTACTCACCTGGGCTTTTCCATTTCCTCCTTTTGCTTTCTTTTGTTCCTTTCAGATGGATATTTTGCTGCTGCAGTATCTTTCTCCACCTGGGGCTTTCCACCTTGGAGCACTTCCCAGAGTTTTGCTGAGGCACTTGGGAGACTTGACTGCTATATAACACCAAGGCACATTGCAATTTTCCAAGCTCACTTCCACTGGTTCCCCTGCCCTTACTGAGGCACTCAGGGGTCCTGATGCTGGTGTTTGCCTGCTCCACCACCTGGGGTTCAGGATCTCTCTCTGATATGCTGAGGTGGGGCTTTCTGGTAACTTGCTGGGACACCTCCTGTTCTGTACTACTCCCTTTTACCTAGGACAAAAGGGTCCTTTCCTGTTAATCCTTCAAGTTACCTGGGCTACCTGACTGTGGTACCCCATGTTTCTTCTAGTCAGCTGCTCCAGGGTTTTTCCTGGGGTGATATTTTCTGGGCTTTCAGAGGTTAAAAAGGGATGATAAGAGGGACTTACTTCTTACTCTGTCATCTTGGCTCCAGGAAGCAGTATTCAATGGTGTTTAGATTAATGGGAATGGGAGGATAAGTGAGGGATTTTGGAGATGGGGTAAGTTAAATATTAGGAGGGCAAGGTAATGGGTAGAAGCAAAGTAGAGTAGTCAGAAGGGATAGGAAATAAGAGATACACACTAACACCAAACAAAGTTCACAAGTAGAATTTAAGAAAAAAAAAACAAGGGTAGTAATCATTATCTTAGACAAGTTAAAATTAAAATAGACTTCATCAAAAGAGGAAAATAGAGAAACTACACTAAATGTCAGCCATATTAGTTAAAATTGTTTTAGACTACTTAAAATAACTAGGTAATATGGGGTTGTAATATTGCTGTGGTGTAGGAAATGATGAATTTGTGGACTTAGAAAAATATGGGAAGACTGTGACTTATGAAGGAAAAGGTTACCCTCAGAGAAACAGCATACAAATAAGTATAGTACAGTCTTACATAGATGCATATGAATGTTTATGTCTATATATGAGTATGATTATTGATATCTAAGTATATGTACATGTATGTGTATATATGTATATATGTATGTATATGTGTGCATATCAGTACTTAATTGTAGCCTTTTGGTAGGGATGAGGAAGGGGAAAAAAAGAGCAAAGTAAAAAGTACAGAACAAAGAAGAAAAGAAAACTTACAAGGAAACAAAGAACAGATAGACAGTTTTGAACACAATGTGTGGTATTTATTTATATAGGCTTTCTTGGAATGGAAATTTATTGTTCTATATTTTGAATCCTCTCTTGCATTCTGCTGTGCACATGAGTATGTTTTTTTCTTTTCTTGTTTTGTATTTGTTTTAATATTTATATTTGTATGTTTCTTTTCCTTTTCTTATTGTATAGTTAAGTTTTAGCACTTAAATTCAAAATAAAAAAATAATAACAGGATGAGGAGAGAAAATTTGAGAGTCATTTTGCTTCCACCTCCTCCATCCCTTCGCCTGAAAAAAATGTATGCTACAAGTACAAAAACATAACTTGGACATCAGATTCTTAAAAAAACAATGATGATCTTAACAAAGAACTATTAGAATAGTAGATTCAAAATAGACAGAAACCACAGGTCACCACTTGAAAGAAAACCAAATTAAACACAACTAGATATGAATTTTCCAAATTACAGAGCTTTTGAATAAAACAAATAAACAATGAAAAAATATATGATAACAGGTCAAGTTTATAAGAACCATAGCTAGAACCAAGTGGGAGATTACAACAAATATAAGCAAAGAAAATAACTTAACATATAACAGAAACAAGCCTATACCTACATATAAATCACCCTGAAAATCTGACCTTAATACTACAGGAAGGAAATAGTTCTTTAGGAGAAATGATTTCTTCAAATAACCCTTGCTGAGAGAACTAGAACTGAATTGAATCCAAAATGCAAACACTGTAAACAAGAGAAGCCCTGAAAAGTAAAGAAGTTAAAGAACCTGGAAGGAATACATGATAGTCAAATGATTATATCCTGAAATAGGGAGAAGAAATGAATATCCTTTTAAAATTAACCATTTTTATTGGTATATGAAGGAAAGAAAAATATGAGACCTTAAATTTTAAATATTGGACACAAAGAAGAAGGAAGGAGAGAATGGGGGGAATGAGGAAAGAAGGAAATTAATAAAAAGCTCAGGGAAGGGACAAGCAGTATGAAGGACTATCTTGGTAATTTTAGTAATTGGAATACCATATGGAAATATATAAGCATGGAGATTGGTGTTGGGTAGTTGGGGTAATAATTTTACACTTTCATAGATTAAACCTTAAAAGGATATGTTGGGAGAAAAATAAGCATAATAATCTTATCCATGAATGTTATCAGAGTGATCACTCTCACAAAAAGAAAGAAGGAGGAGGAATGTCTTAGAAAGTCAAAATTGGGGAAGCTAGGTGGCGCAGTGGATAGAGCACCAACCCTGGATTAAGGAGGACCTGAGTTCAAATGTGGCCTCAGACACATAACACTAACTAGCTGTGTGAGCCTAGGCAAGTCACTTAACCCCATTGCCTAGCCCCCTCTCCCCCCCAAAAAAAAGTCAAACTCAACAAATTGTCATTTATAAGAAACTTCTTTGAAGCATGAACATTCACACAGAGTCAAAATTAAGTTTGAAGTAAAACCACTTATTCCTTAAGTTAAAAAAAAATAGAGGTGGTATTATGATTTCAGACAAGACATGATTAAGAAAGAAGACAAAAAACACTGCATCATGTGTAAAAATACCATAAACCTGAGAAATATTATACCTTCTTCACAGACCATAATGCAATAAAATTGTAATCAAGAAGAAAAATTTGAAGAAGTAATTCAAACTTAATTGGAAAATAAGTAATATAGCTCTAAAGAATGGAAACAAATCATAAACCAATTAATAACACTGTTACATAGTGAGATGACAAGGGAAAGACTATTCAAAGCTAATATTATGCAACAAAAGCAGTCTTTAGGGGAAATTTTGTATCACTCCTCATTAACAGAGAGGAGAGGAGAAAAAAGGAGAGACAGAGACAGAGAAACAGACAAAGACAGAGACAGAGACAGAAACATTCAAAGACAGAGAAAGACACAGGGAGATGAAGAAAGATAGAAGCAGAGACTGACAGAGACAATGGACTGAGAGGAGAAATATATTGAATTTACAAATTAAAAAAAAAAAAGAAGAAGAAAATCTACAATGGACAGAACATTGCATATTGAGTCAGAAATCCTGGCTTTCAATAACAATTATGCCACTAATAGTGCCATCTGTGTGACTTTGGCAAGTCATTTAGACTTCAGTTTACCTTCCTTAAATCTAAAGCTGAATTTGATCACTTCTTCATTTCCTTCTCCCAAAAGACAGATAGACACACAATGTATAAATAAGTACAAAACTATAACCTCCTTATAAGGAAGAGAAGAAGGAAGGAAGGAGTACGCTTAGGTAGAAAATGAAGAGATGGCTTACCCGGGATACCTTCTTAAAGGGAGGAGCTCTTCATTCCACCCTCTAATTAGAGGAGTGGAGAGTACTGATGAAGTCTGAATGCCAAAGCTGATATGATCTTGCATCATCCCAATGATTGTGGCCCAATATTAATTTGTTTGCAAAAATAGAGGTAAAAGATATAGTACTAAACATCTTCTATGAAAAATAAATTGTTGCTTAAAAAAGAGGAAAAATAAAAAGAAATTCCTTGCAAAATATCTATAAAATAGATAAAAGATCTATGAGTATCTCTGATGACACAATATTAATAGGAATATAATTACAAAACATTCTTTACAATGCAAGAAGAGGCTAAATAATTGGAAGCACTTTTTTTAGTTTTTTTGGGGGGGGAGGAGAGGCATATGTGGATATAATAAGAAAATAATTATACTACCCAAATCAATTTAATTTTAAATACATTAAATTTTTAGTTATTCCAAGTCTCCACTTAGTTTCTTTCCTAGTCCCTTCATTTACATTTGCATATTCTTCTTTTTTTCAAGTTTAATAGCATTTTATTTTCCCCATTTATATGTCAAGAAAATTTTTAGTATTCATTTTTACGAAATTCTGAGTTCCAAATTTTTATCCCCCTCTGTCTGCTCCCCTCTTCTGAAAATGGTAGGAAGTTTGATATAACTTATACATGTGCTCTTATGTAAAATATTTCCATCATAGTCACAGATCAAAGGGAAAAAAATGGGAAAAAATTAGAGAAAATATGCTTCCATCTGAATTCAGATACCATCAGTTCTTTATCTGTATATGGACTGCATTTTTCTTTGTGAGTCTTTGTACTTGGATTACTGTGTTTCTGAGAAGAGCTGAGTCATTCACAGTTGATCATCACACCGTCTTGCTGATACTGTGTCGGCTCATTTCACTTTGCACCAGTTCATACAAGTCTTTCTGGGTTTTTTTTTTTTTTGAAATCTGCCTGTTCATCATTTCTTACTGCATAATAGTATTCCATTATATTCATATACCACATCTTGTTCAGCCATTCCCTAATTGATGGGTATCACTTCAATTTTCAATATTTTGCTACCATGAAAAGGGCTGTTATAAATATTTTTGCACATGCAGGTACTTGTTCTTTTCTATGATCTTTTTCAGATTAATGCTCTATAAAATAGTTTAAGATCTGGTATTGCTAGGCTACCTTCCTTTTTATTTATTTTTATTAGTTCCCTTGCTATTCTTGACTTTTTTTTTCTTTCAGATGAATTTTGCTTTGATTTTTTTTCTATCTCTATCAAATAATTTTTTGGTAGTTTGATTGTTATGACACCAAATAAGTAAATTAGTTTAGGCAGAATTGTTTTTATTATATTGGCTAAGTGAATCCATGAGCAATCAATATTTTTCAAATTATTTAGATCTGAACTTATTTGTCTGAAAAGTGTTTTGTAATTGTGTTCATATAGTTCCTGGGTTTGTCTTGGAAGGTAGACTCCTAGTGTTTTATATTATTTAAGTTATTTAAATGGAATTTCTCTTTCTATCTCTTGTTGGGCTTCATGATGATTTCTGTGGGTTTAGTTTATATACTACAACTTTGCTAAAGTTGTTAATTATTTCAAATAGTTTTTTAGTTGATGCACTAGGGTTCTCCAAATATGCCATCCTATCATCTGCAAAAAAGTGATATTATTGCTTTTTCATTCTGTATTCTAATTCCTTCTATTTCTTTTTTTTTGTCTTATTGCTATAGATAACATTTCTATTACTATATTGAATAATAGTAGTGATACTGGGCATCCTTGCTTCACTCCCATCATATTGGGAAGGCTTCTAGCTTGTCTGCATTACAAGTAATGCTTGCTGATGGTTTCAGATAGAAACTGCTTATCATTTTAAGGAATGCTTCCACCATTCCTAAGGTCTCTACTGTTTTTAATAGAAATGGGTGCTGTGTTTCCTCACAAACTTCTATTCAACATCTATTCAGAAAATCATATGATTTCTGTTGGTGTTACTACTGATGTGGTCAATTAGATTGACAGTTTTCCTAATATTGAACTAACCCAACTTTCCTGATATAAATACCACCTGGTCATGGTGTATAGTTCTTGTGATATATTACTACAATTGATTTGCTAGTATTTTGTTCAAAATTTTTGCATCAATATTCATTAGGGAAATTTTCTTTATTTTTCTTTCTCCATTTTAGTTCTTCCTGATTTAGGCATCAGTGATATTTTTGTGTAATAAAAGGAGTTTGGTAGGACTTCTTCACCTAAAATAGTTTATATAGTATTAAAATTAAGAGTTCTTTAAATGTTTGGTAGAATTCATTCATGAACACATCTGACCCTGGGGATTTTTCCTATGGTGTTCATTAGAGGCTTTTTCAATTTCTTTTGCTAGAGGATGCCTGTTTACACAGAGCTATGCTGAAGCACTGATGGTTTTGTATCTGGAGAATGTCAGTTCCCCTGGCTATGCTGAGGCATGTAGGGGCTCCTGGTATTGACATATGCCTGCTTCACCACACTGGGGCTCAAGATCTCCTGTTGGTTTACTCAGACTGGATTTGCTGCTGACTTGCTGGAGCTTTTCCTGTCCTGGAATGTGCAACCCTTTTACCACAGATCTTTCCTGTTGATCCTCCAAGTTTCCCAGGCTAAAAGACTGCTCCACCCCATCTTTCTTCTGGCTCTACTGTTCCAGGATTTGTCATAGGGTGCTATTATATGGTGGTTTGGAGGTGAATATGTGAGATCTACAGTGATTTACTGCTGATTCTGCTATCTTGGCTCCCAGAAGTTCCATTTCTAACTAAATCAATTTAAATATTTAATACTATGCCAATCAAAATACAGAAACTTTACCTTATCAAAAAAGACAAATGAATAACATGTGCATTTGGATAAATAAAAATCCAGAGATCTCAAGTCAAAATGAAGAGAGAATAGTATTTCCAGTTTTCAAAGTACATTATAAAGTAGTGATTATCAAAGCAAAGAAATAAGTGGAATTAGCTCCCTGAGACAACAGTGATCAAACTTAGGAACCCACTGTTTGTTAAACTGAAGTACACAAAATACTGAAGCAACAACTCTCTATGCAATAAGAAGAACTAAACAATCTGGAAAACTTCACAGATTTGTAATTCAATTTAGCCCAACATCCTTTACTATATACTACAGTAAGTTCTCATAGGGTGCCATCTTTTTTAGATACTACCCTTTCATGTGGAAGAGTTCATTTTTTAAAGCAACAGAAGGGGAGGACAGAAGTATTCATGAAGAAACAACAACAACAACAAATATGAAGTAATGCCTATTTAATAGATTTATAGTTTGATTCATGGGAGAAGGAAAAGTTCTCCCAAATTGCTAAAATGTGAGTGTATTATATATATATATACACGTGTCTGCATGTGTATATGTATGTATATATATTATACATATACATATAATCACATAGTTTTGGATATTTGAGCAGTTTGGGGCAGAAAATGAAATGTACAAATATAAACAAATCACCTCATGAAAGATTTGTATATTAACAATTTAATGGCTTAAAGGAGGCAGAGAAAGAATTTATTTATTGAAGAAAGGAACTATGATTAGGTAGAAACAGTTTCAAGGCACAAGATGTGATGTTAAACTGTTCTGAGAAAAAAAAAGTTTCAAGACATTAGTGGCCCCTCAGTTCATTTTAATTTAACTATTTTAAGACTTTAAAGGGTTAAACTCAGAAATTAAAAATCAAATAGTTATGACTGAAGAATAATTAAATCAAGACTGTTAGCTTTACAGGGGAACTTTAGTGCATTTTTACCTCATACATGAAAAGTGAGTCACTGGGTACCAGTATGATCTGATATAATTAATTCAGGGCATGACAGTGAGAGGCTAAAGTTAAACATGATGCAGTGACTACTGAAGGACAGGCAGGAAAGGAAGACTCACCAGGGAGGTAAAATCAGCTTTGGCAGACCTGTTTTGAGGAAATTAACAGAAAGTCAGTTGATTAAGGAGGCTTTATCCTTCATTTCTTCATTAGTTGAATAACTAGCTAAAATTATTGCTCTTCATGCCATCTAGAGATTAAGAGAGGTGAAGCCTGTCAAAAGTGCTTGTTGCTCTTTGCTGTTCCATTCTGGCTTAGGGAAGTTACTTTGGAGTATAGGAAGAGATGCTGACTTTTCATTGGTTGAAGAATCCTGTTAGGCTGGATTACAAAATTAAAAACAAACAAAAACAAAAGCAAAACAAAACAAAACCAAACAAAAACCTGAAAGCAACACTTTGGTAGCCAGAACCTTAAAGTATAATATGTGCTCACCCATTTGGGAATGTAAGGATAAAATTTTGACAGTTAAATGAATGTGTTGTTATATATTTCATTCTGGCGTTCCAAATATGATATACAATAAGAAATGAGGAACTTGTATAAATACGGATGGCAGGCACACTAATTAAAATAATGTAAATGTGGCCAATACAAAAACATAACAGAATTCTGGTCAAATATAATGATCAATGCTGATTCCAGATTTTTGATGTTAGTATATACTGTCTTCTTTAAAAAAATGTCATACTGTGGAATGTTACATATTCTATCATGCAAAATCAGCATATCAGAAATTGTTTCTTAACTTATTTTTAAGAGAACATGCTAGAGGGAAGGGGATTTATGAGACATGAGTATAATGTCAAATTATATCGATTATATATTTTTTAAAATGTGTGCATTACTCTCATTAATGAGTTAATGAAGATTAATGAGAAAAGATTATGAAACATTTTATGTAGTTGGCACAGTTGATTAGAAATGCCCAGGACTTAGTTTATTAGAGCTCACTCACATTTTTTATGGATTGGTTGAGGATGCTTATGACATATTTAAATAGGTTCTAACATTTCAGAAATCCATTTGATACATATAGGAGTATATGTACATGTGCATGTGTGTATGTGTGTGCATGAGTATGTATATATGCATGTGTAAAACAAAAATACAACGATTCTTGGAATGTCACTGTAGCCTAAACTTGCAGGTATGTTCAACTTCCAACAAATCTGGCCTGAATTTCTTTTTTGTAGCCTAATTTCTTCCCTATCCTATGTTGGGTGAAGGTTACAGTGCTATATTGAGGTCGTAATTATTTACATGAATAGCCTACCAACCTTACTTGAGTAAATTCGTTAAATTAGTATTTGCCATGCTGATTGGTGACATAAAAGGGTTTTGTTTTCTTCCTTCCTTCCTTCCTCCCTCCTTTCTTTTCTCCTTCCTTTCCTTCCTTCCTCCCTCTCTCATTTCCTTCCTTCCTTCCTTCCTTCCTTCCTTCCTTCCTTCCTTCCTTCCTTCCTTCCTTCCTTCCTTCTTTCCTTTTTTCGTTCCTTCCTTACTCCCTGTCTCCCTCCAGTCCTCTCTTTCTTCCTCCCTCCCTCCCTCTCACTTCCTTATTTCTTTCCTTTCTTCCTTCATCTCACTCCCTTGCTCTCCAATCCTTCTTTGCTTTCTTCCTTCCTTTTTTCCTTTTTTTCTTCCTTTCATTTTCTTACTCAAAGACTGTTGTATAAATATTTTGTTGAATCATTTTTGCCATTGTTGAAGTCATATAACTTAAACTCAAGTCCCTGCTGAAGGGAATGTAAGGTATAAGAAATTATGTTTCCACAGATGTAGAGAAAGTGGTACTAATAATAGAATTCAGAAGTTGTCACAGGAGCAGAAGGAGCGGTCTTACTCAAGAATTATTTTTAACAATAATACCCAGAGACAGACAAAACCTGCTGACATTTGTCGTGGAGTTAAAAGTGAAGAAAGTAAAACAAAGGTTATAGCTTGGCTAAGGCGCACATGCTTAATGAGCTTATGCATATTAATTTCTCCTCCCCAGAGGGAGGATTAACAGAATTCTAGGCACAATATTCTATGTAGTGGGAAGGAAGCACATATTACACAGTAATATGAAGTTAGCATTCTAGGAAGTTGTACACCTGGGAGTATCCAGCCAATGGGGAAACAAGGAAGAGACCTTGTGTTTCGGGACAGGGAAGTAACTGTTTGCTCTAGCTTCTGTAGGGTGTGTCTGCCTCTAGTAGCACACCTGCTTCTTGCAGGAACATATAATAAATGAGCTTGCCTCATCTACCTCAGGAGTCTTTGTCTTTCTTATACAAGTTATTCCTAATAGGAGGTACAGTTATGATGAAGTGTATCATTGTACTTAATGTGTTTGGAAAGACCATATGGAATTGCCATTATACATTAGAGGAAAATAGCAACAAACACTGTGAATAGAGGCCAGGGGGATGACAAGAACAACAAAAGTCCTGCATGGCTTCATGACATTTTTTTCTAGGGCTGTCAACTAAGACAAAAAGTATAGCTTCTTGAGCTCAACCAGTGATTGTGAAAGAACCCCAATTTATGACGACTGAAAATAAAATATCATTCATAGCCTCCTTTCCTCTGTAGGCAAAGAAACATTGGGGGACCAGACATTGTGGTACTCTATTTCAGGAGCAGCAACAGCAGAACATAGGCAAAAACAAACAAACAAAAACATGAATTTCATTTTAATATAACTCTGGATATGATGAAGTATGTGCCATCTAGTTATACTCTAAAAGAGATACCAGTGTCGGTTTGTGAGAAGTTCAAGTTCATTGGAACAAGAGCAGGAAATGCTCAGGGTCCCAAGGACCCTAGGATTTTTAGCCCAACAACTTTTCCTGGATACATTTTAGCTTGACTCACAGTAAACCATGGAAAAAGTTAAAAATTCAAGTTGTATCCTGTATTTCTGAATAGTGGCATCTAAATGATGGTTCCTCAGTGTGTGAATCTGTGTTTTGTTAAAAAGCTTGCGCATATATATATATGTGTATATATATATATATATATATATATATACACCCACACACAGAGATACACACATGTGTATATATATGTTTATGTGTGTATATGCATATATATGTGTGTATATGTAAATATATGTGTATATATTATATATAATCTACTTATTTTTTCAACTAATATGCTTTTATTTTGTCTTTATGACATCATCGGTTAATTACTTTTCAGTATGAAACCCATAAAATTATGAAAACTAATAAAGTTCCAAGAAAGAGGAAATGAGAAAAAGATGTGATAGCCTTAAGATATATCAATTTTCTACAATTAAATTAAGGAATTTTAATTTACTTCTATGTAACTTAGTAGGTCTTTGATCCTATAGACCTCATATTTTAGAGAGTCTTGCTTCCTATGATGTGTTCAAACAATTCAACTCCAAAAAAAAAAAAAAAACAAAACGATTTTCCAAAACAAATTATTTCTCTTTTTTAGGTTATGGAACTCTATGAAATAATTTATTCTAACCTAATGAAGATTATTCAGTAACTATCTGAAATATTTCTCTCATTAATGAGCCAGTATAGTATGACAGAAAAGGGACATAAACTGGAATCAGGACATTGACTTCATATCCTGACTTAGTCACTACTTTAATCATATCTGAATTTCTCTGTGTCTCAGTTTCCTCAGGGGTAAAGTGAGGCTAGTAATATTTGCATTAGCTACCTCATAGAGTTGTTCATCAAAGTACTTTTACTATATTTTGAGAACCTCAAGGCACTGGTGAAATGTAAAGATTATTTGTTTTTCTCTTGTCTGCTGCAGCTAGATGAAAGAATAGTGCTTCCCTTTTAATAAAGAATGTGTTTGATTCATAGAATGTAGCTAAGAATAGATATTCTGATTGTTTTATATTCTTGTTTTCTCCTTCTGACAGGTGACATTGGCAGTTCATTAAATTTGCTCCTATTTTTTTTTTTTGCATTTTCTGGGCGATTAGTAATAGGAATAATTTAAATGGTGTTTTAAATTTTGCAAAGCGTTTTACAAATGTTAACTCATTTTATCTTCAAAGTAACCTTGGAATTTAGGTGTCATTATTAACCCAATTTACAGGTGAAGAAACTGAAACAAACTGATGCTAAGTGGCTTGACCAACCTCACACAGATATTAAATGTATGAAGTCATATTTTGAACTCGGGTCTTCCTGACTCCAGGTACAGGTCTTTATCTATTGAGTCACCCACCTGCCTGGTTTGTTCCTGCCAACTTGAATTGACATTGCTATACTTCCTTCCTTGATACTTCTCTCTCTGTCTGTGACACTGTATTACAGTATTTCCTAGCACAATTTCCCCAGGTTTAAGACTGACTCACCCATTATGGATTGCTCATGTCCATTCAGTTCTCCTCCCTATATAATACCTATTTGCCTTTCTTGCCCTGTTCATTTCTGATAACCAGGACACAATACGTAGTTTCTATAGGATAATTTATATCAACTGAAATTATTAGTTTCTATAACAAATTCCATCTTTTAATAATCTTAAATCTAATTATTACCAAATACTTACAATCATTACAATCTAAAGTACACTAAACCTTATCATTAATTTAATACAAACCTAAAAGTTATATATTCAAAATTCTTCCTAATTTCTGAATCACTAGGACCTGTGAATCATCTCATAGGAAATTTGTTTGTTTTGCTTTGCTGACTTCACAAAACCATTTCCCAGATATTTTCATACATGTGCTTCAAGGCACAGTCTTTCACAATTATTTTCATAAATAATACCTCATGGATCACTCTCAAGCTTTAATTCCTAATGAAGTAGAGAGAAGCTCTGGAAAGGTCAGGGCTATATTTTCTGACCACATACAGATTTGTCATTCCACATGCTTAGCCACAACAAATACAATTCCTCCTCTGTCCCTGTCTCTCATATCTATTAAGATAAATGTCAGTTTCAATACCTTTATCTAAATCTCTCTCTGTCACTCTCTATATATCATCTATCTATATCTATCCATCCATAGATACAAGTATCTGTCTATATCTATACCTATACCTATCTATCAGATATATTACTCAATGATATGGCCATGTTTTCCTGACTTCCTGTCCCAAACCTGCCCCCTCTTCTTCCATCTTCTTCTTATCTCTTGGGAGACATATTAGGATGAAATGACTTCTAACTCCTTTAAAGCATGTAATAAAAATGTATTTCTATAGTTGGTAAGTAGAGATATACCCTGTCATTCCAAAATATATCACAAAATATGTAGTGATGTAGTTCCTAGGTGAAAATCTAATTGTGGTCACTGGAATACAAGACAGTTGATAAATAAAAGTGATCAAGGTCCAGACTGAGTATTTTGCTCTGTTGATGGAGAAGAAACCATAGACACAGAAGGATGAGGCCTAAATCTATTCTTTGCGCATGGATGATCACTCGCTAACAACACATCAATCTCTTTCTTGCTCCCGCCATCTAATAAAATTTATTTGAATAAGCGTGCATTGCTTGGTGTTGAAGAAAGAATGACAAAAGATAAAATGGCCTCTGCATGCAACAATTTTATATTCAACTGAGAGATACATTATGTACATAGAAAAGTATATACACTGTGGCAATTAAAATATTTGAGAGATGTAGTTTCTGGGTAATTTAATCATTTTATTAATAAGGCCAGCATGTTATTAATAAAAGGATGGTCATTTGGCCATCTCTCTTTGACCAAAGACAATCATGGCATCAGGCTCACAGTTTATATGCCCTTCTAAGAGTAAGTGTTCCTGACGGGTGGCAATCAACTCTAATTGGCTAATACAATGGGAGGAGGGATGTATTAAAATGAGGGGCTGAGGGTGACATCATGTTACCCTTAGACATACTGTCTCTATACCCAGACCATCCCTGAAGAATTTATGCCCTACCCAAGTTTAAGCAGAACACAATAGCTACCCTACCAGTGTAGGGTCTTACACCAATCTCATTATTAACAATGTAGTTAAAATCAGGACTTTAAAAAAGGGGGGAACTCTGGATCTCCCCAAATTACTGGTTGTTAATAATAATTTCTTTCATGCAAGATGAGAGGAGTGAGAAAGTTATTTATAAATACTTGCCCAGTTCTGAATCTATATCTTTATCCCTACCTAGTCTCCGAACTAATATAGGGCTTCTTAAACTTTTTTCACTCATGAACCCTTTTCACTTGAGAAATTTTTACACGACCCTGATTATATAAGTATATAAAATAGGTATTCAAATCACATGTTTACTAATAATAAATCATAAAGATATTTATTTTAAAAACAATTATTTGGTACACATATTATTTTACCATTTATTAAAATGAAAGTAAATCTGCAGAATAATGAATGAGATGGATGTGCTTGTTTATTTTTCCACAAAGAATTAAATCTTGATGGAATATTAGATATTGCAGGATGTAGAGTATCTTCAAAGTTTTTCAGAGTTGATCTATATTTTGATTGTATAATCATCAATGCTGAGAAGGCCACTTCATATAAATATATGGTACAAAATGGCCGAAGTATGTTAAGGGCCATTTCAAAAATTGTTGGAAATTCTGTCCTAATCCCAAGCCCAAAATAATTTAACAATGTTTTGAGAAACTCAAGTTTTAAACCTGTGTCACTTGATAACTTGGCAAATTCTTCTTAACTTTTAATGGCAGACAACTGACATTTTTTATTTCAATTGAATGTGGTTTATGAGCCCAACTTAGTTTTTTAGAATCAAAATGTGAAGGGAAGTATTTATGAAACTATATCTCCAGTCATTTCAGATGACCAGTTGTAACTCTTACAATTAAATTGTTGGTAAGGTTATTTTCAATTATAAAATCATCTGTGCTATAAACATTTCTAAAGAACCATTTTCACCCTATTCTTCCATATGTTAACTTTTTAAGTAAAACTTTCAATTTTATCTTTTAACATAAATGTTACATTTTTCCCCTTGAAGTGACATTTTTAAATCATTGAGTTTTTTTTTAAATATCTGACAAATAACACAGTTTTGAAAGCCATAAGTCATTATGAAAAAAAATTAACAAAACTGGGTTTCTGCTCAGTCAAAAATATAACAACTTCATCTTTCAATTTCAATGATTTGTTTATATTTTGCCCTCTTGAGAGAGAGACACCTACCTCTGCATGTAGTAACAAGCTTTTGTAATCAGAGTCCATGTCTTTCCAAAGGTGTGAAAATAAACAACTAAGGGCACAGCTTTGAATGAAGCTAATGATTTTGATAGTATCACAAGACACAACATCTAACTCTGGTGACATATTTTTGGCTGAGTGCCTCCTGATGGATCATGCAGTGAATAAAATTGATATGTTCATTGCCACTAGCTTTAATTTTTGCTACAAATCCAATATTCTTGCCCATCATTGCTCCAGCACCATCTGTACAGACTCCAATGCAATCTTTTTGCCATCAATCTTCACTTGTGAAAAATATATCTACTTTAAGATACATACCTTCCCCTCTTGTATGCCCTTCCAAAGGGTGACATAACAATAATTCCTCATGTATGCTTCTTTCATAAGCATATCTTACATGAAATAACAATGCTGCTGTGTTAGAAATATTAGTTGTATCATTTAACTGAATTGTAAATGTTGGGTTGCCCTTAAACCTCATAATAATCTCCTGGAAGTGGTCATTACTAATTTCAGAAATTCTTTTGGAAATGGTATCATTTGATAAAGGAATTTTATAAATTTCATCCCCATACTTTTTTCCCATGAACTATTTCTGACATTTTAATAGTAGCAGGTAACACAAGATCTTCTCCTATCATGTTAGGCTTTTTAGTTTTTGTAATTAAATAAGAAATTTCATAAGATGCAAATAAATGCTTTTCATTGACAATAACAAATTTCTCAAAATATTGTTTTTCTTTATTTGAAGATTTTAAATGTCATTCAAAATGTTCCTTTAGTTTATTGCAGTATACCGCATGGTTGATATTAAGATGTTGTTTTAGTTTGGCTGATTTCATGCTCTCTGTAGTCAAAACCTCACTACAAATTAATCAGAGGTTTTTCTACACCAACTTCATTATTAGAAGAAAATCCATGTTGCAAAAATGATTCAACATATTTTCTTTTTCTTGTCAATTTAGGTGTACTACGACTTGATAGTGAAGACTCTGCCACATTGTCATCAGTATTTTTACTGCGTCTGTCTATATTTAGCCACTTATCCACAACCAAAAATATTTTTCTTCTAAAATAAAAATAAATATTGCTAATAATTTCTCAAATAAATACTAACTTTAGCTTATGAAATTACATTTGTTGTACTTATTTAAAATATTGATGTTCACACTTACAGTGGTGATGGTGGAAAAAGATTATTAAAGGGCTTTTGTCTTTACTTGTGCAATTAAACACTTATGTTTCTGTAAAAGAAGAAGACAACAGCAATTTTTAAAATTGAAGATTCTAACACATTAAAATCCAAAGAAATACTAATTTAATACTTACAGGCTGAAGAATGATGGTAAGAAAATATTAAAAGTTTTTATTTTCCTTAATTAAACTATTATGTTTCTGTAAGAGCAGAGAACTTTGTATGTACACTAAAAACACTGCAATTCATAATGTATAATTGTCTCCAATCTGAGCTGAGGTATCCATTGGCATTGAATGGTATAATGGCATATGTAACGCAAAGTGCACATGTTGTGTGTTCACAACCAAGGTTGTAGTGAAGTTGTGCAATGCAACACTGGCAAGTGCTTCCAGAAACACATCAGATTCATTACGCCATAGATTTTCAATTAATTTTTGGTCATTTCTCATTCATAAACCTTTGCCAATTTTTTGCAACTCCCACATTGTTACACAACTCCAGATGGGGTTGTGACCCACAGTTTAAGAAGTGCTAAACTAGTCTATCATTTGTCTACCACTTACTTGAGGGAATTTCCACTTGAATGTCTCAGTCAATTCCACTTCAAAATGTCTAAAACATAATTCTTTATGATTTCTCTTCCAGTCACTCAGTTTCAAAAGCTCAGGCTCATTTTTAATTCCTTACCTCTTACCTAGTCTCACCCAGTCTTTCCACATCCACATTAACTTCTCTTAAAATCTGTAGGCAAATATTATTCCTTCTAATTATTTTTCACTCATTATACTGCCATTACATCCCCAGTAATGGACAAATTCTCAATACTATCCCCCCCCCAAAAAAGAGAAGGGAAAATGCTATATAAGTTATATAGCCACATTCCAGCTTCTCTGAGAGCTGTGTTTTCATAATCTTATTCCATTTCTCATCTTAGTCCAGGGAAATTAAAAAAAAAAAAGCTTTGAAGGAGTTTCATACAAGTCCATAATCCAGTCTCTGACCTTTAGTTAAAAAACAGGTGATAATATTATTCTTGGTGAAGAGCAATTCTATTAGTTATGGAGGAATCAGACTTCATCTGGTCCATACCCTCAGGAACCTCCAAGATGAGAGTTAGAATGACTTCTGATCCCCTGCAAAGCAGTAGCCAAACTAGCACCTGGAGCTCTCTTGGGTTTATCTAGTCTCTCAATGATCCTGATAGGGATCTGTAAAAGTCATTAATGTGCTGCTGAGAGCAGTACCTCATGCAAGGTTGAAAAAAGTAAGATGTTCAGATTGGGTTCTCAGACTCAAGTTGGCAGAATTTTTTAAAGTTATTTCTGGGGATTAGTTATGTTGATCATTTAACTAGATATATTTGATACTGTTACTCTATCCACTAACACCTATGCATATCTTTTAGACAAACTGATCTAACCAAATCTATCCAATCTTTTTGCTATGTAGTTGATCCTTTGAACTCAAGTGTAAAACATTACATTTAATGTATTATATTGCATCTCATTACATTCAGCCCAATGCTCTAGCCTGTCAAGATCTTTTTGTAAATTGACACTGTCATTCAGTGTATTAATTTTATCTTCTAGCTTTATGCCATCTAAAATTTTGACAAGCATGTTCTCTTTTAGGCTCACAACCTAGGTGTCATCCTCAGCTCCTCACTATCTCTTTTTCCCCCATAATCAATCTATTTCCAGGACCTGTCAATTCACTTTTGCAATACATCTTGAATATGCTCCTTTCTCTCTTATGATGCTGCCATTTCTCTACTACTAGCCCTCATTCCTCATAGCTGGATTAGTGCAAAATCTGCTGGTGGGTCTACTCGCCTCTACTCTTTCCTCATTCCATTCTGTCTTCCAGTGAGCCACTAAAGTGATTTTCCTAAAGTGTAGGCTTAATCATGTCAACTCCCTACTCAGTAAACTTCAGTGGCTGCCTATTGACTTCAGAATCAAATACAAAATGCTGTTTGACATCCAAAGCCCTTTATAAACTAACCTCCTACTAGCTTCTCTGTCTTCTTATACTTTATTCCCCAAACACATTCTTTGATCCAGTGATATTGATCTCCTGAGTGATCCATGAACAAAACATTATATCTCTTGTATTTGGGTATTTTTCCTGACTACCCTTTATGCCTGGAATGCCCTTTCCTCTGCTCCAACTACTGACCTCCATGACTTTATTTGTAACTTAAAATTACAACTAAAATTCTATCTTCTACAGGAAGTCTTCCTCAGCCCCTTTAAATCTCAGTGCTTACTCTTTGTTAATTATTTTCTATTTATCCCATATATTGCTTGCATTGTATATATTTGTTTACACGGTATCTCCCCATTAAATTGTAAGCTCCTTAAGGACAGGGACTGTATTATGTCTCCTTCTGTATCTCCAGTACTTAGCACATAGTAGGCACTTAATAAGTGTCTATTGATTGATAGATCTTTTACTTCCCTAGGGAAAAAACCAAACAAACAAAAAAGATGATAAGCACCACTATAGCAAGAATATTTCCTAAAGTATTCCTTAAGATACCTGTTATTAACCTGACATTTCATTGGCACATTTCTTGCTTCTTGATGGTTGGAGTGCGTGATGAGCTTAGAAAGCTTATTCAGCTCTCATACTAGAAGACTCTAATTTGTGACACTATTCCTTTCAGTTTATTGGGTTCCTTTTTTTGGCTATTTAAAGATACTATGTAATGAATGGGATGAGTTAACACTTCCTCTTCATTCAGTATCCTTGCCACAACTCTGTCATTCCTGTAATAGATAATATTGAGGCATTGCTGGACCTATTCCTAATATGTTTTCACATGTTTTTTCTTTCCAGGGGGCTGATGCTGGGCAAATTACTCAAACTTTATGGACTAAGGTATGTGATATAGTATTCATCTGAATTTGTGCTGTTAGGAAACCTTAAGGCATAATAATCACGTGGAATTTTAATCATGAGGCATATGTATCATGTGCTGATCAGAGAGGTTTGACCACCATTAGGATTATTGAGCTGGTAATGTGGTATTCTGTTGTTTTCTGTAGTAATTATATTGTATGTAGTTGTTTCTATTCCCACCTTCAGGTTTTGTTTTTATTGCTATATTTGGTGTTATTTCTCATCTTTTCCCTATATTGGATAGGCTACTGTGGCCAAGTTCAAATCCAGACACATCTTACTAGCTTTGTGACTGGGCAAGTCACTTAACTTCTGTCTACTTTAGTATCTTTATCTTTAAATGGGGTAATAATAGCATCCACCTCTAAGAGTTGTTGTAAGAATCAAATAAGATAATATTTGTAAAGCACTAGTGTCTAATACATGGTGGGTGATTAATACTTTTCCTTCCACCCTTCCTTTCTTTTGAGGTGATAAGGAAAAGTTGGCCTCAGATATAACCTCATATTCTTTCATATCACCTGAAATCTCTATTGTTAACTTAAGTCAAAGATGACTAAAAAATATGAAGCCTAGCTAACTCAAAGAATAATATATATATATAATATACATATATATGTATATTGTGTATATACACATATATCTATATATGGATAGATATATGGATAGATAGATATTATATATATTACAACTTATAAAGTTCATCTAGGCCATATCTCTCACTCTCTCTCTGTCTCTGTCTCTCTCTCTCTCTGTCTTTCTTCCCCCAAACTTAAATAGGAGAAAAGTAGATTATATTGCCTTTGAGAAATTGTAATGCTACTTTAATAGCTTCAAACTTCTCACTGAACAAAGGATTTCTTTTTAACAGTAATATTATATTGATGCTTTATGTGACTGCCAGTCATAGAACAGCACAGTTACTGAAGAAGTAAAAATATATGTCACTTAGAAAAGAGTGGAGACTTGCAGGATACATATAGGCAGCAAAACATAATTAATAACTAACTAAGAACAAGCAGAGCAAATTATATCATTAAAGAGAAAAGTAGCTAGGCTAAGTAGGAGGCAAGAACAAAAAATAATAGGTAAACAACCAGCATGCTTCATTGGTAAATTTATAATTTCATGAAAAGACAAAATAGATACCCAGTTTGTTGACTGACCTTTTACAACAGATTCATTGGAGAACTATTAAAAGAGCAATACAGGATGGATGGGTATAGATGGCTTCAGTGTGTATCACTGGTAGGAAATATACACATCAAGCACATCCCAGATCTGTTTGCACATTTGAATATGTATTTATGAATGCATTTGTGTGTGTATGTATACATTTGACTCTGTTCAGATATTAAATCTTGACATAATAGCCATTCAAATAGCTGAGTTATGCAAGAAGTTGGAAATCATATCCACCAAGATCCTACTATTCATGGAGACAAAGAATTGATTCTACAGTTGTTGTCAGTCAATCAATAAGCAGTTATTAAGTGCTAAGTGTGAGATGCTGTGCTAAGCAACAGGGTTACAAAGAAAGGCAAAAACATAGTCCATTCCCTTAAGTCATCTTTATTCTAATGACTGCTACTGTGACATGACTGTAAAATATGTAGATATAAACAATATTTTATTAATTTCTGTAGGAAAGTGTTAAGATGTTTAAAAGTAACAAAAAACAATTTATTAAGTACAATGTTGTATATTTTTTTATTTTTCTATTTTTTATTTTTATCTTTTATTTTTAACATGGGTATTTAAAACTTTGGGTTACAAATTTTCTCCCTTCCTCCCTCCCCACCCACTCTCATCTCAATACAGGTTATAGATGTGTAGTTTTGCAAAACACTTTCATAGTAGTCATGTTGTGAAAAACTATGTATATTTCTCCGATCCTACCACCCATTTATTCTATTCTCTCTTTTGACCCTGTCCCTCCTCAGAAGTTTTTGCTTCTGATTATCCCCTCCCCCAATCTGCCCTCCCCTCTATCAACTCCCTGCTCTTTTGTTCCCTTCCCCCCTTATTTTCCTATAGGGTAAGATAGATTTCCATACCCCATTGTGTATGTTATTCCCTCCTTATGTCAAATCCTATGTGAATAGGATTCACTTATTCCCTCTCACCTTCCTCCATTTCCCCTCCATGGTAAAAGCCTTTTCTTCTCTGTTTCATGTGAGATAACTTACCCCATTCTACTTCTCCCTTTCTCCTTCTCGCAGGATAATCCTCTCTTGCACTTTAATTTTGCTTTCCAGATATCACCCCTTCATCTTCAACTCACCCTGTGCCCTCTATCTATCTATCTATACATACATATAATTTTTATTCCCTCCCACTACCTTAATACTGACAAAGGACTCATGAGTTACAAATACCATCTTTCCCTGCAGGAATGTAAACAGTTCAACCTCAATAAGCCTTCTATGATTTCTCTTTCCTGTTTACCTCTTCCACGTTTCACTTGAGTCTTATATTTGAAAGTCAAATTTCATATTCAGCTATGGTCTTTTCCTCAGGAATGCTTGAAAGTCCCCTATTTCATTGAATGACCATTTTTTACCCTGAAGGACTATACTCAATTTTGCTGGGTAGGTGATTCTAGGTTGTAGTCCTATCTCCTTTGCCCTCCAGAATAACATACTCTATGCCCTCCAGTCCCTTAATGTAGAAGCTACTAAATCTTGATTGTGTTTCCACAATACTTGAATTGTTTCTTTCTGGCTGCTTGTGATATTTTCTCCTTGACCTGGGAATTCTGGAATTTGGCTACAATATTTCTAGGAATTTTCCTTTGGGGAACTCTTTCAGGAGGTGATCAGTGGATTCTTTCGATTTCTATTTTGCCCTCTGGTTCTAAAAAATCAGGGCAGTTTTCCTTGATAATTTCTTGAAAGATGATGTCTATGCTCTTTTTTTGATCATGGCTTTCAGACAGACTAATAATTTTTAAGTTCTCTCTCCTAGATCTATCTTCCAGGTCAGTTGTTTTTCCAATGAGATATTTCACATTCTCTTCTCTTTTTTCATTCTTTTGGATTAGTTTTACAGTGCCTTGATTTCTCAGATAGTCACTAGCTTCCAATTGCTCCATTTTAATTTTTAAGGAAGTATTTTATTCAGTAATCTTTTGAAATTCCTTTTCCATTTGGCCAATTTTGCTTTTTAGGGAATTCTTCTACTCATCGGCTTTTTGGACCTCTTTTACCATTTGGGTTAGGCTATTTTTTAAGGTGTTGTTTTCTTCAGTATCTTTTTTTGGGTCTCCTTCAGCATTACTCTCAGTTTTTCCTCTACTTCTCTTACTTGCTTCTCAAAATCCTTTTTGAGTTCTTCCATGGCCTAGGACCAATTCATATTTTTCTTGGAGACTTTGCATGTAGGAGATTTGACTTTGTTGTCTTTTTCTGGTTGTATGTTTTGATCTTCTTTGTCACCAAAGTAAGATAATATAGTCTGACTCTTTTAGCACTGCTTGTTCATGACCCCAGCCAATTACTTGAGTTATAAAGATTTTTGTTAAGGTAGGGGTCTATTTCCACTGTGGAGAATGTACTGTCCCAAGCTTCAGGGGTTTTGTGCAGCTGTTTTCAGAAATACTTCTATGGACCTGTAAATTTTCAGTTCTTCCAAGGTGCTATGATCAAGGGCAAAGTGTTTACTCCTTTCCTGTCTTGTTCTCTGGTCTATGAGTGACCACAAGCACTCTTTTCTGTCTCAGGAACTGTGAGGAGGATTTCCTCTCCACAGCCACTACAAGCTCCACCATGCACCAGAGTTCCTTCTAACCCAGGACCACCACCCAGAACTGTGACCCAGATCCAAGCACAGGCAAATCAAGAGAACCCTGCACCAGCAGAGAGATCCCTGCATCCCCCTCTGATCAGCAACTCACTTCCCCTCAGTCTGTGGGCTGGAAGCTCAGGAGGTAGCCACCTTGCCGAGGCTGAGGTCTGGGGAACGGGGCTAGGACCCTTTGCTTCTCTCTCACTGCAGAAACAGACTTTTCTCAATGATCATCTAAGTTATCTTTAGCGTTCATGGGTTAAGAAGTCTGGAAACCACTACAGCTGCTTAGGATTCCATCCTCTGAGGCCTGCTCCATGTTTGCTGTGGCCTGTATGCCCACACTGAACTGCTTTCCTCTCCCATCCTGGTGCGATATACCTTTCCAATCAACCATCTAGGTTGTCTTGGGCTGGAAATTTGTTTCACTTTGTCTTTTTGTGGGTTCTGCTTATGTTGTATGTTTTTAAAAGATAATTACTACAGTTGGATCCTTTTTTTTGGTTTCTAACATAAAACAGAAGAGGTTCAATTTATTCATCATTCAACAAACATATATCCCTACCTAAAGAACAATGGAACTCAAAATAACATGACACCAAATGACGTGCAAAATGCTATGAGATTTTTAAAGAAGGAGGTATCACTCTGATGTGGGTGATCATGTTCAATATGGTATATTCTCAATCATTTAAAACATTTTATCATTTTTAATAAGCAATAATTAATTTTCTTTATCTCTCACTATCCAAGCCATTGGAAAGTAAAAAAAGTGGAAAGCAAAATCCTTGAAAAATATGTGTATTCATTCAAAACAAAATCTTATATTGGTCATTTCATTCACATATCTCTCTCTTTCTCTTTATCTCTATAGTTCTTTCTATGCTTTATTTATGTATTGTGCAGCTGCATATGAATGCATGTATTGTATATACTTATGCTTGTGTATGTGATGTGTATATATCTATGTCTATGTCTGTTCCTGTATCTATGTCTATGTCCTTATATTTATATGATTACATATCTGATTATTTATTTTGGGTCTATCACCTCTAAATTATTTAGCCATTCCCAATTGATGATATCTCCTTAGTTTTCAAATTTTTTGCTACAATGAAAAATACAACTTTAAATATTTTTGTACATGTGAGGCTTTTCTCTTATTTTGTGATCTCTTTGGGATATATATAAAATAGTTCCTAATATATCTTGGGGATGAGACCCTTATCAGGAAAACTTGTTAGAAAGATATTCCTCATGTATCTGTTTCCCAAATAATCTTAGCTATGTTGTTTTTGTTTGTGTAGTCTGATTTTGGTACTGTTTGGAAAACTTTGATTACATACAATTTTAAATTTGAAGTATGTAATTTTAAAGTCCGCCCCCCAACACACACATTATTTCCCTTGAGATTCTTGGTCTTTTCTTCCTTTATTGACTAAAGTGAGAGGGAATGATAAGAGATAAAGTATGTTTAGGGAGGGATTAGTAACGTGCAAAAGAAAATCTAAAGTCATAGAGGTGATCTTTTTTTTTGTTGTTGTTTGTTTATTTTGGCTTTTGAGTTGAATTAAATTCACCTATCTTTATTATGTCATTGTATCACCAATACTATCTCTATTTGATCTCTATATATGTATATTCTTTTTACAATGTCTACACAGTTTTTACAATCAGCTGTAGCAGAATATGGATCTTTATTTTCTGGACAACCTGCTACTGGATGATGTCCCAGAAAGTTGATGATATCCAGTAATCACCAGAGTGAAGCATCTGGACATTCCCAATATCTGCACAGTGGGAGAAGAGGTCCTGAGAGAAAACAATTTGAGGGAGTGAGATGTTGGTTGTTTCTGGGCTGCAACTGTCAGTTCTTCCCCTGGGACTGTTGAGAAGATTTGACCAGGGAGGGATGGAGGCCTTTTATCCTGAAGACAGCCATGATGGGCCCATCAGGTAAAAACTTGATAATGTTCCAGGCTTCAAAACTAGTAATTACCTGCATCGTGGTGGTGTTGAACTGCAATATTTCATCTCCTGGCTGGACTGCATCACCTTGTTCTGAAGCTACCCTTTTGAAAATTCTGTTAACTGATATGTGTTTATCTCCATGAATTGAACCTTTTCCTCCTTCCAGATTGAATCCTAAACTGGCAGATGTCTTTTTGACAGTTACAGTACAGATGGTAACTTCAGTTGTTGATTCTGTGGAAACCTCACTGACTGCTGAAGATGCAGACTCAATGGAAAAATGCAGCTCTTTCTCACCTTCCTGCATTTTCCTCATAATGACATCGGCCTGCTTTGCATCTTGAGCTTGCCAGATGATGGCCAAGCCTTCATTATGTGTGGAGCCTTTAAGAGATTTCCTATTAATGGAAAGGATCTCATCTCCTTTCTGTATTGCCCCTTCTTGAAAGGCTAGTCCATTAGGAAATACTCAGTGAACTGTGATTGCCTTGTTTTCTAGATCAACTCCTCTTGCTAAACTGAATCCAAGGCCAGCCTCTTCTTCCTTATGCAAAATGGCAACATAAATGCTGTCAAATTGCTTTAATTTTGCTTTGTCTAGAGCTTTCACTTCCTCTATAAGCTTCCTTAATTCTTCCTGAGTAAGTAGAGAGATGACAGATTGGCCAGATCCACTTGTAGACTGAGGAGAGTTGCTACCCTCCTCTGCCTCCTCATTCACTGTCAGACTCTCAGAAAAGTCTTTCAGTTCAGAAAGGTTCATTAAAAACCCCATGTCCATAGAAGCATTTTCATTTAAAAGACTGACAACCCTCTTATCTTCCACAGATGTTGGAGTAGATCTTTCCCAAGGGTTCCATGGACTATGTCCACAGGAGACTGGAGATGGAGGAAGGCAGAGGAAAGATTCCATTAAAGCTGATGACACCTGGCTGCTGATGCAGTAGAGCTTGCTAGATTTCTCCTCTGTCACCTTCATCTCACAAGCCTGCTGCATGGATAGGGGGAAGCTCTGAGCTCTCTGGATTACAGCATTATTCACAAGGAGGCACTGTGACTCAGTGATATTTGCCTGGAGCAGACTCAGGAGATCACTGTCAGTGTTGTGGCTTTCCTGAGGGCTGGATGGACATGTTGGCGGGGGTGAATCAGATGAATCTGAGTCTTTGGGAACTGAAATAGCATATGAGTCCAGGGGCAGAGGGGTCTTTGCAAAAGCCTGCTGCTCAGTAGTATGGTGGGTACCTGGAGAGAAGAGACCAGTGGTGAATTCTGCATCTTGTTTACCAGATTTTTCTCTCTCTGAGAGGGAAAGCTTGGAAACCAGCCTCTGGTTTCCTTTCTCTGGGGGATGAGAAGTACTGAACATCTCAAAAGAACTGATCCTTTGTTTGATTGATGAAGCTCTGCCTGAGAACAGAGAGCACTCCTTCAAAGTGGGAATGGGTTGGGCAGGAGTGCTTTGATTTGATAGTGTTTTGGGGTCTGTTGTTCCAGATTGGTTCTGCAGTCCTTTCAAACTCTAAAGAAACCAAGCTGGTTTGGGGGTTACCTAGAGGACCTTTCTTCACATTGCCATTTTCTTCAGCTTTGTAGCCTTTGGAAATGTCAACTGCAGCTTCAAGCTTCTGTAACATCCCATCAAAGAGGCCACATTTGCAGTTTTCTTCATTGGAACTGACGTTAGACTTGAGATCTAAGTGACCTTGGTCTTCACTCATGGTGAGGCAAAATAAATTTTTGATGCAATCTGAAATTTGGACCCAAGGATCTTCCCACAGTAGTGGCAAAGCTGTAATCTACCCATGCTTGTCTTCTAAGTAAAGGATGCTTCACTAGTGAGATGGCACTTTTCCTGGATACATTTGCTTGCTCTGATTCTGCTGTAGTTGAGGCAAGAGACTCAGCACCCTCCACTTGAACTGAAACTCTTGATTCTGAAAGAGATGGGACTTCACCCAGAGTTGTAACAGTTTTCTTTCCCCGTAGCTGCAGGTTTCCCACTTCCCAAGTTTGGAGGCTAGTTTCATTACCTTAAGCAGGATGTACTGAACCTGGATGATGTTTCCAGGCAAAGGTTGCCCTAGGGCCCAAGGACATTGCCAGGGGGGCCCATGCTGTAGCTGCTGTCCCTCCCCCTGCCTTCCTTTCCAAGGTGGGGGAGGGTAAAATCAAAGGTGAGGGACAAAGTGTGAAACTCTCATCTCCTATGAGAGGCATTAACCGATACTCTCTTGACTCAAGCGAAGGGAGTGGGAGAAAAGAGTGACCAGAGTTGTAAGCTCCTTAGTGATCAGTCACAAAACCTCCAAAACTATCTGCTAAGATATTTTTAACTGTTCTAACTTTCCGCTGTAACCTCCATGAAGGAGAATTCAGGGGTGTAGAGGGAAGGGAGTAAGTAAGCCTCAGGGAACCAAAAAGCAGCTGCAGTTTTCCGTAATTCTCTTCTGCTGAGAGAACTGACAGAATTGGGCATACCCTTCCTGATAGGGCATTCGACCTTGTCCTTTATGCTACCCAGGTCCATGACCTTGAACCGAACCAGTAGACAGAGAGCCTGAGGGCGTCAGGCCAAGTTCGAGACAGAGGCGCCTCTTAACTGTCTGCCCAAAAAGCACCTTCAAGCCTTGGTGCTTGGAGAACAACCCCAACTGCAGAGCAAGAATGGAGGAGGGGAGGCTTCCAAGTCTTGGCTAGAGAAGAACTTGGGGTTAGGCAGTTTTCTCATAAGGGTCACCAAAATGATGAGGTTTAGAGGTTCAGGGGTGCTGGGACCCCAATATCACAACACAGGGGTCAAGTCCAAAAGAAATCAACCCAAGCCTTCTTTCAACCAAAGACAAGATTTGTTAGAACATCCATCATATTAGGCAGACTCTTAAGGAGTCTGAATGTTAGTGAGCTATTGGCTAGATTTTAAGAATCTAAGCAGTGGCTTGATTATAAGAATCAGAGCTCATAGAGGTGAACTTGTAGAGAGCTATAAAAAACAATGAAAGGGTAAACATTCTTTAAACATTGACTTCCTTTCTTCTAGAAATTCAAATTTAATTTGTAATGAAACTTTTATTTGAGATTTTACTCGCAAGTGCTTTTTGAAGTTATTTTCCTCTTCTGGTTTTTTGACTTGGACATCTCTTTAATCCTAATAATTCTTTATTATTTTTGTTTGTTTTATTTAATCATTTCCCCCATCTTTCTCCCCAGACTTTGAGGAGTTTAAGACTTTTGGGACTTTGAAACTACTCGCATGACTGTGGTGGTCTTCTACAAGCCTGTTCTATCTTATCTTCTGTTGTTCCTCTAAGTTCTTTGAGCATTTACTGCTGTGTTCTTTAAGTATCACAGGGATGATTTAAGCCAAGGAGCTGTAGACATTTTTACAGGCCTTACATAATCTGATAATGGTCATTCCTAATTACAATTCTTCTGAACTTTCAAATCTCCAGATGCCAGTTAATTTCTAGGCAACATAGCAGCAGACTTGTCCTTGGATGGTGCTCCATTAGACAGAATTTGACCCCACTGTTTATCAACTAGATGAAAGGCTTAGGAAGTTGATATGCTGCTTGTCTAGCCTTATTTTGGGATTGAAGATAACTCTTTAAGTGCTTCTAAAAGTTTTAACAGTGTAGTTATATTGTATTCTAGATAACTGATTGGATCTATATTTGAGTGCATGATCTGCTATTAGCAAACTCTCAAAAAGCTGCTAGTTTAGAGCCTTTGGGGCAGCAAGGGCTTAGACACTGAGCAACTGACTGTTCAGTGCACCAGGGACTGACATGTCAGTCACCCTGCAGGATCCTATACTACTGATCTGAATGAAAATCTAAATATATGACCATCTCTGTGAACGTCTAGGCTTCTAGCCCTGCCATATTTAGAAACATTGAGAATATGTCCTTAATTCCCCACTGTGAGTCCTAGCACTGTTGCTGAAGCCCAAGCATGATCTACTCTGGGTGACCCTACACAGATGCCATTTTGGAATCCTTGAAACTGAGTCCATATTCCCAATCTTTATGAGAAACTCCCATATTCCTGGCTTGGGCTGCAGGGAGAGTATGGTGTTCTATTCCATTGAACCTATTCTGCTCATTTCCCTTTGGACTGAAGTTGCGATTTGGTTCTGGAAAGATGTTCCACCCACTTGGTAGTCTTCTTAAACCTTTATTGGAGGAGTCATGGGAGTTGGGCTGCATTGTTTCTTTGTGTTCTGTCTTCTTGGCTGATTCTCTCTCTCTCTCTCTCTCTCTCTCTCTCTCTCTCTCTGTGTGTCTCCATACATACATACATACAATATAATATAATACAATGCAATAATTCCATAAATCATTCTTAGTCAATATCATTTCTTAATGTGCATATATTTCTGTCTGCTTTTAGTTAAGATATTTAAGAGATACTTAGAGCATTCATATTCTTAAAAATGCAGAAAGCTATATTTTTAATATATAATTTAGTCCTCTTGAATCATAGATTTGGAGCTGGATTTAACGTACTCCAAAACTTCCATTTTAGAGACAAGGAATCTGAGGCCTTTGGAAATTGATAGGCTTTCCCTTAAAGAAATTTTTGTTGTTGTTTAGTTGTTTCAGTTGTCTGACTCTTCATAACCTATTTTTGGGGATTTTCATGGTAGAGATACTGGAGTAGTTTGCCATTTCCTTCTCCAGGTCATTTTACAAATGAGGAAAATGAAGCAAATAAAGTTAAGTGACTTGCCCAAGATGACACAGCAAGTACGTGTCTGAGCCCAAATTTGAACTCAGATTTTCTTGACTCCAAGCCCAGCACTCCATCCACTGTACCATTTAACTGCCTTTTGAAATAATGAGTGTCAAGAAATAGTAATCCAGGATTAAAATCCAACTTTTCAGACTTGTAGTCCAATAAGTGCTTTTTCCCATGTACCAAGTACTTACCCCCATATACCAAATAGTCCCCATCATTCAGTCTATAAAATTGTTGGCAAATAGAAAAGTAGACATTAAACTTGTATTTAATGTTTCTGGAGAACTTTAGAAGTCATGAATTCCTTAATAATACAAAATAAACACAGGAGGACCATTTAAATAATTGGTCAGTAGTAAAGCAATGTATGAAAAGCTGTGTGAACTTTTAGGGCCATTAACACATTATTCAGTTACTGTTTCAGTAGCCTAAAAGACAAAAGAGAAGAGAAATTCCAATTGGTTACCAACGTTAAATCCTGCTATAGTGGAATGTGCATGTCCCTACCATGGTTTGGTCTCAGGTTTGATTGTTTCAAAACTCATTAGCCTAGGTGTTAGGTTGTGGATTGGGACAGGAAGTATAATGCAAACTAGTCACTTCTTCTCCTTCTTAGAAATTCCTCTGGAAGGCTTGGTTGGGGAGGAGTTTAGAACCCAGAGATGAAATGAATGTTTATCTACCTTTGAGGTCCATTTACAGTACTATTACAGTTCCCTGAAACTCTGTGTAGGTCATGTATTCACAGTTAGATGATTTTCCCATAGAAGAATAAAGATACATTAAAAATAAATCATACAGTAGACAGCATGTCTGTTAGTCAAATAAGAATGAAAGGCATTTTGGAAAATCCCTGATAATCTAAAGTTGTGGTGACAGATTTCAGGGAGCAATAATTCTAATCCTGCTGCCTACTTTAGAGACTATGCAATAGCAAACAGTGGCAAGAAGGGGAAAAAAAAGTGGAAATGAGGATAAAGTCCTGATAACAATTTGTTTAATTTAAAACCCAACATCTGGAGGATAAGCAAGAAAAAAAAATAGAGAAGGGAGGAGTAGGGGAATCCACTAAGGAATATGAACCAAAATTATTGAGAAAAATAATTTTTTCAATAAATGGTAATGAAGAAGGAACATAAGAATACAAGAAGGATCTCTATCTCCTTATATTTCTAACACAGCTGAGAGAAAAAAAGCAGGATTGACATGGGCCAAATTCTCTCTAAAACTAATAAAATAGCTGTGACAAGAATTAGCGTTTGTTTGTTTTTCTTTACCTAGAGCTCCATATAATTTCTATAGAAAATAATGTGGTGTTGAATTCTGTGTGCCAGCATTTATAATTCCCAAATTAGCAGCACGTCTTACACATAGCAATGGAAAGGTTCAAAAGTGTTGAGCTGTTCTTTCCCATAGAAATGAGACTCACAACATCAGTACTGAAATTGCTCATTAAACTGAATAAAAACATACTTATTTTCAAAAACCAACCAAACAAACAGAAAACATCAGTGCTTTGAATAGCTGCCAAAGGAAATCAATCATCTAAAATATTTGAATTATTTATATTGAGTATATAATATATACATAAAGATATATACATTATATATGGGTGTGTGTGTGTGTGTACACACACATGTGTGTTTGAAAGTGTTCTAACATATTGAGAGAGAACTGTCCTCAAATCTTCCTTGGAGTTGAAAAAGTTAGATCAATTTATTACCATTTTAAGGATATTTCACTCTATCTTCAAATGTAAATATCAGTGACATTATTTTCAAGGTAATAAAATATTAATTATATAATTTTTTACAAAGAACTTTCTTTTTTGCTTTATGTTTCCTTCTTGATTGGTGAGGTAAGCTCATGTCATCCACAATTAATAGGCAGTCTCAGAAGCATCAGACCATACTATGCTTTCCACCACATATAGCTATGAACCACAGCCAGCCTGCTACCTTCTTGCCACCATTCCCCAACCACATACAACTCTTTCCACCCTCTTGTACTTGACTCAGTAATTAAACCAAAACTACTATTGCTTATGCAGTTTCAGACACTACCTTGTCAGGTAACAGTAACTACTGTCTCTACCACTAAAATATAAGCTCATTGAGGATAGAGATTAGCTCAGTTTTTCATTTCTATCCTTAATCCTTAGCAGTTTCTGACAAACAGTAAGGATATAATCAATGCTACTGTTGTTGCTATTGCTTTTCTACCAATTAATATTCCAATATTTTGAACCAAAAATCAATTTTTAACCATTTTAAAACATTCAGGTTTCACACAAATCAGTCAAGATGTCAAAGAATAATTATTTTCAGTAACCATGAACAGCATAAATCCCAAAACAAAATTCTTGCAAACTGGCTCTATATTCCAACTCACTTGATCATTCTTTGTTATATTTTGGTTGTGTTTTTTAACATCATAAAATTTAAAATAGATTTCATGTTACTTAATGCCATGGTCTAAGACATAAAGTGAACACTGCATTAATCATCTCACTCAGGAAAGACATTGACAGAAGAAAACATTCTTATCCATGTCGGACAATGAATGCCTTCTCCCAGTGATGAGGCAGTTAAGGTCATGTCACTGAAGTAAAATGCTGATTGTAGGACAGTGGAAATAGTTTGATTGAGAAAACAAGCCTCTGGGTGTGTCATTCTGTGATGAAATTGAACACTGTTATTCTGGATCTGTTTCTTATTACCTAGAAATGAGGAACTGGTCACTGGATGAAAATTATAAGGAAAAATATGATTCCCACCTAGAGTTTTATGATAGAGAAGCTGTTAAGTTGTTCTTAGTTTAATAAAATAATAAACAGTTTTGGAGAATAGGTTTAGGAGTTGAGAGTAAAAAAAAGGCAGGATCCAATAGCCTAAAATAAAAGTCAGCCCAGTATGAAAGGGAAATTTTCAGTAATTAAAATTAACAACACAGAAGGAAATAATTTTGGTGAGGAGGGGAAAATGTAGTAAGAGAATGATGTGGATGTGCAGATAATTCTCAGGAAAATTAGATGTAAAAATATGTAGAGAAAATTGAATCAAAGACAGGTAATAAGATAACTACAAATCATGGCAAAGGACTGAAAGGATAGGGTTGGGAGTGCTGAACTTGAGAATGAGTTAAGGCTGGCAAGAAGAATTTTTGGTCTCAGTAGAAGTACACTGGAGTGGATTCATAGTAGTATTTATTTAGATTTAGAAATGACTTCAGAGGCTATGTAGTTCAACCTACTTAAGGAGAAAACTTAGGCCAAGAGAGAAGAAGTGGCTTCCTCAAGGTCACACAAATAGTAAATATCTTAAGTGGTATTTGAACTCAGGTACTCTGACTCTAGAACCAGTTCATTTTTATCTAATTACATGTACTGTCTTTATAAAGTTAATCCTTTTACCACCAATGAATCTAGTGTCCTTTATCCAATTTCGTAGTTTTGACAGCCTAAATCAAACGATTTTGTCCACTATTATGTCCACTCACAACTGGTGACATGAGGTCAGGAGTGATCTCTATTCACAACTGGTAAGATGTGTTGAACTATGTTTATTCAACTCTGTTAAGATTTGGAGCCAAGGAAGAGAAATTGCATGTTTAATCTATCAGTCCTGATGCACACAGACCTAGTATATACCTAGATAGTCAGCTGCATGAAAAGAATCAGTGAATCTTGTGGGCATTAGGCTTAATATTAGTGAGAAATGTGTCACAGCAACCTAAAAAAAAACCTAATGTGATTTTGTATTTGATTAAAAAAGATACAGCTTTAAAGATTGTTATTTAAAAGCTAAAGTGATACTGAACTTGTTTAAGAAAGGCATAATTTTAAGGAATATAACTTGGTAGAGAAGGGAATTCAGGAAATTGTTTAAATGAATGGGCATGGTTTTTTGACCCTAAAAAAAAAAACAGAAGACTCAGGGGCATAGATGGGTGTGTAAATGTATTCTTTCAAATGGAAGAGGTATTCAGTTTGTTCTATTTGTGTACAGAGTGCAGAATCCAGAGCAATGGACAGATGCTACAAAGAAACTAATTTAGTCATGATTGTGAAGTGAGGGGAAAAACAAAGAAAAAAATCCAAACAATAGATATTACCCAAAAGTAGAATGAGTTACCTCAGAAGAAATGGTGTTTACCCCTCATTGGGAGTTGCTAACCAGAGGGCAGATGACTAATTGTTGAGTATTCTATAGTATAGATACTTACCCCCAACCCAAGCATTGGATGAATCTAGTGGCTGCTAAGATCTCTTTCAAAACTGAAATGATTCACATAACCCACTGTGGTCTAACATATACATAGAATTTGCAGCCACCAAATTGTAAACTGAATTGGGTAAGAGTCCCACTTACCAAAAATATGTCCCTTCTTCTTTCCTTCTGGTCCCTCCCCTGCCTTTCGCTTCCCATATACTATATACAATGATGAAAGACCCTGCCCAGGCTTACCAGATCGTAAGTAGCCTCAGGTCTTCCTCAAGTCTTGAATTGGCAGGCCCTCTGTCCTCCACATTATATTACCTCTTCTTGAATTCCTATAAATCAAGTTATTTTGGAGGCTTCCAAATTCATTGAAATTCATTTACCAACACAGAATAGAGGAGAAAGAGGAAAGGAAAGCCAATTTCATATAACTAGCACCTTGGGTGTGAGGGCTTGCTGAGTCATTTTCAGCTATTCATCCACTTTTGGTGTATACCTGTCTCGCAATTCTCACCTGTGACTCCAAGAAGCTGTAGCATGAGCAGCAGCCACACTCCAGTAAAACCATCTCAGCAGACACGCTAAATCAAGTTTAGTATAACTTATAGGCCTTCAAAACCATTGGTGAGTTAGGGAGGCGTCTACTCCAAGTACATGAAGACTCAGAATGGGCAAATGAGAACAATTTGTTCCAGCATGAAGGTGGCTGATGCAGGGATTATAGAGCACTTAGAGTTTGATCAGACATCAAAGATGCCAAGGTTATCCACTACATTCTGGGCCATTTCCAATCATCCTGACTTTTGTCTTGCCACTGGACTTTGATGACTCTGGAAGAGAGACTGAGTTGGATGACTTTGTGCAACTCTGCTTCACTTAAATCCAACTCACCCACAAGTCAAGCTATCACCACATGATGTTACTAATCCTCTCTGAAAATGAAGGACAAACAACAAGAACAATAAAATGGACTAACACATTTGTAACTGTAAGATCTATTCTTCAATAAATAAAAAGGAGAAAGATACATGATCAATAACTACCTGGAAAAGTGTTTACACTTTCCAATATTCATGAAAATATGCATTACAATAACCCTAAAATACTACTTTGTACTCAGTAAATTGTGAATGAGAATGAGCAAAAATTTAATTTAATGCTAGCAGGTAGGTCATGAAACAAGCAACCCATTGTACTGATGGTGCGGCTCTGAATTGGTACAATCTTCTTTTGGAAAGCAATTCAACTTTACATAATAGGATCTTCAAAACTCTTTATACCTTTTAACCTTTTAATCCCATTCCCAAGATGACAGTATGAGTATTATTGATAAAGAAACAAATACCTGTCTGAACAAAAATATTCCCAACTATTATTTGCAGTAGAAACAAAAATTAGTAAGAATCTACATGTAAAACTATTGTGATAAGTGGCTCAACCAATTTTAGTATACGAATGTAGATTATCACTGGACAACAAGAAATTGGAAAGAAAAGTAATAAGAAATAAGAAGGCATTTGTGAAGTGACACAAAGTGAGGTAGTGTTATGTCATGGAAAGTATCATATATTAAATCAGATAATATGGAATTTAATCTTGGTTTTGCTTCTTTTTACCTTTGTGGCCTCAGACATATTACTTAAGCTTTTTAGATCATATTCTTTACATCTTTAAAATCAGTGGGTTTGATTAGATGATGTCTTCTGTGGTCTCTTTCTGCTTTAAAATTTTTGATTATACATTGAAAAAAGTACAATTGAATAAAAATGAATGACTATAAATATATCAATAACTATAATAATAAGAAGAACCATAGATCATCCTAAGATAGAGAAAAAAATACTTCCTCATCAAACAGGAGGATGAGGATTAATATATATCATCAAATAACATGATAACTTGTTAAACTCTTACAGACATACTTCTTGAAAAAAGAAAGACCATTTTACAAAACAATAGCAAATACTGATAATAAATGTAAACCTTGGATTTTTTGAAATTTTTTTATTGTAACCAAAAGATGGAGCCTATGAGAGCATAAGATCCAAGAGTTAACTCAGAACTGATACGGACAACATTCACAAGAACTCAACCCACTACATATTGACAATTATGGCAAAAATACTTGGATTTGTTACAGAAATATAGAATTCCATGATAGCGATTTAAGGTGTGGTTGTTGACCCCCAAAATGACCAAAAAGTCATCCTCTAATAACACATGCTTATAATTTGATTCATATCATGGAAAGAAATGATACAAATTGTGCAACTTATCACTTTGTTGCAAAAAAAAATGAGCAACTCTTGAATATTTATCAAAATGTGACCAATGGGGAAAATTAAACATCAGAATTTCACTATATTTTACAAAACAACGACAGTGAATTGTCATATAAGAAATGTAAACCTAAAATATTCTCAAGAACTCAAGCAATAAATTATACCAGAATCAGAGTTTTATCATATTTTTTTCATTTTTACCCGATTGCACTACTTTGGGTCATCTCCGATTTTTCCATGCCCCTGTGTGTGTGAGTCCCTTCCCCACTGCCATAATCCTTTTTCAGATTCTTTTTGTGTGTTATCTTCCCCTATTGGATTGCAAGCTCTTTGAGTAGAGAAACTGTCTTTCTTTTTTTTTTTCAGTTTTGTAGCCCTAAAGACTTAGAGTGCAGTGACTGGTACCTAGTAGACATTTGATAAATATTTATTGATTGATCATCTGATCAACTGATCAAGATTGTTACAATCTCTCGATGGGTATAGAGCCTTATTTCATGCCTCTAAAAAGTAAAGTATTGAATCAGCTCCACAAGTTCTTCATAAATTAATACTGGGAAATGCACAAAGTCAAGGCTATGATAATGTAGGAAATACTTGATATTTTTAAGAGTCCATGTTTTCACATGTCTTGGTACTCTATCCTACTTTTCTTACTGCCAATTGGAAATGAAGCCTCATGATCTGATGTATTTCTGGCAAGTTTTCCTTCTGGAACAAAGGCTTTTCACATTTTCTCCCCAAGTCCCAGCAGCCACTAGAAAATGTTAGTGATTGTAAATTACAATAGTCTCTTAAAGATCCCTCAGGAAATGAGCAGTCTTCTATAGCAAATGTTATCAAAGCAACAGAAATATTTAAAATGTTGAATAATGTCATAAATATTTTGGAACACCCATAAAAAAGATTCTAATGTTCAAAAGCTTCTCTATTAAATGAGTTCAAAATATTTGTATACACTGGTAATCAAGAACTGATCAAATGTGTATGATAGTAGGTCATTGCATCATAGGATTATAGACTTAAAGCTTGAAGAGACCTCAGAGGCTCTCTAGCTCTATCCCCCCTCATTCTTTTAAAGGCAATTGGGGTTAAGTGACTTGCCCAGGGTCACACAGCTAGTATGTGAAATATTTGGTCTGAGGTCAATTTGAACTCAGCTCCTCCTGACTTCAGGGCTGGTGCTCTATCCACTGTGCCACCTAGCTGCCCCAAATGTGCTTGTTCCTTCCAGGTATTTTTTTTGGTGGTTTTTTGTTTGTTTGTTTGTTTTTGTTTCCTTCTCGTTTTTAATGAGGAAACCGAGTCCCAGAGCAACTTAGTAACTTTCCCAAGGTCACAAAAGTTGTAAGTATTTGAGGTAGGATTTGAACCCAGGTCCCAGAGTCTGTGCTTCTTCCACTCTACCATAGATTTAATGGAAGTTCCAATCTGGGAGTGGCTGTGAGCATGTGATTCAACATTCTGATCGTAGACTGACTCAAATTCCATCAATTACAGATCTTCTCACATTAAAAAAAAAACAAGGAAGAAAGAAACAAAGAAAAAAAAAGAAAGAAAGGAAGAGAAGAGGCTCAGATTCTTATAATCTAGCCAATAGCTCCCTAATGTTCAGACTCCTTAAGAGTCTGCCCAATATGACAAATCTTCTAATAAACCTTGTCTTTAGCTGAAGAAGGCTTGAGTCGATTTTTTTCCAGCAGGAACCGTATGTTATCATCTTGGAGTCCCAACACCCCTAAACCTCAACATTTTGGTGACTCGTACAGGCAAATTGCCTAACCGCAAGTTCTTCTTTAGCCAAGACTGGAAGGTATGTAAACCCTTCACACCCACAACCCCTTCTTGCTCTGCTGTTGGGGTCACTCTCCAAGCACCAAGGCTTTGGAGATGCTTTTCAGGCAGCCAGTTACGAGGCTGTCTCTCACTGGGCCTGACACTCTCAGGTTCTTGGTCCACTGGTTCAGTTCAAGGCCATGGACCTGGGAACACCTTCTGCAGCATAGAGGACAAGGACAGACTCCCTACCTGGAAGCATATACCCAATTCTGTCAGTTCTCTTGGCTCTACATAATTGGGGAAAACTGCAGCTGCTTTTTGGTTCCCTTAGGCTTACTTACTCCCTTCCCTCTATGCCCCTGTGTGGGACAGAGACCACTACTCAAATTCAAAACAAAGACTTAGATACCTTGAAAGAAGAAAGGAGTTTATTGCTTTCTCATAAGAAAGGGAACCACCCCTCCTCATCCTAATAGTGCTGGCCAGGGAGTACAGGTATGAGTTGGTTACAGAAAACAAGACTTATTTATACCCTAACTCAAGTTCCTCCTCCCTAATACCCTTCCCCTTATCCTTATCCTTGAAGCCTTAGTTGGGCTTCAGGGGGCACAATCTATTCACAGAAATCTTCCCCAGCAACAGAGAACAAAGGCGGTTACACAAGTTTGCTTGGAGACAAGAAAAGGTAGGAAGTCTTGCATTTTGTGTTGGGGGTAGAACATTTACTATTCTTTCTGCTACCTGCTTAAAAACAGGATCTGGGGGAGGTTTTGACAAGGTCAGAAGGGAGTGTGTTGCAGCAATACAATTAAATTCCTTGAGAAGGCCATCTACAACAGGTGCCTCCAATTTCTCTCCTCCCACTCTTCTTAACCTCCTACTACCTGACCTTATCTCTTTCCAAATGACCAGTGATCTCCTATTTGCTGCCCTTTGTAAGAACTATTAACCCTTTGAGGAGGCTTCACTTCTGAGAGATCATTTCTCACACTCCTGAATCCTCCTTCATGGAGGTTACAGGGAAAAAGTTAGAACAGCTGAAAATATCTTGATCACTCCTTTCTCTCACTCCCTTCCCTTGAGTCAAGAAGGTATCTGTTAACCCCTCTCATAGGAGAAGTGAGTTTCACCCTTTACCCCTCACCTTTGATTTCCCCCTCCCCTAACTGGGAAAGGAAGGGGGGGAAGGGGCAGAAGCTACAGCATGGGCCCACCTGGCAATGGCCTTGGGCCTTAGGTCAACCTTCACCTAGAAGCATCACTCAGGTTCAACACATTCTACTCAAGGTAAAGAAGCTAGCCTCCCAACTTGGGTAAGCGTGCTCTTTTGAATTTGTAGTTTTAACTGTTAATGATGAGATGCTGATTCTCTGTGTAAAGTAATTTGAACATGCATTTAACAAAACTGAAGTCACCTGATTGGTAATGGATTTGTTTCAAGTTTCAAATTGGTGAACTTTCTGTATCAGTTACATCAAGCAACTTTTCATAATTTGGTTACCACTGAAATAATTTGGCTATTGTTGGTTATTATTTTAATGTATAAACTATCTTAAAAGCTTGTTTGGGTTATGTGTGGCTTGCTGATAATTTGCAAGTGTAAAGAAATCTCTAATGATTGGCTTTTTTTACACCAGGACAAATTTAAGTTTGAGATGTAAATCCTGGAAAAAGTTATTCCTAAGCTGTGATTAATGAAACTTGTTTGAGGTAAAAGCTCCTAGGATTTTATTTTGAGTTGTCTGATAGATCATAATCCATCGATAATCAATCTACCACCTGAGAGAAATGCCACAAGCTACTCAGAATGTGATCCTGGTGAGAGGTCAGCACTGGGAAAAACCTGAGAGGACAATTTTAGCCTTAGTCTAGGATGGGATCCTCCTGGCTCAGTTTCCCCATTATATTCCTTTGAAAAGGAATGTTACCCACCTGGCTATTCCTGAGTCTGGCTATGAGGTGGATTTGGTACTGCATGGTAGGAAAACTGAATTATCTGAATCCAAACAGAGCTAAGGATGTTTTATCTTGTCATCTGGGCCCTGCAGTTTTTTATTTTTTTTTCTGTCAGATTTGTGTACAGGTCATTTCACCTACAGTTCATAGCAAACAGTGGGTACCAGTCAATGTCTCCCCATTGTTTCCTGGTTGCAGCCTGTCCTCCATTCCAGTCAATCTCCTCTTTGGGACCTCCCTGAGGCAGGGAAAGCTCTATGCCCCTTGCCAGCAGGAAGCAGTTTCAGAAGCCAAAACCTTCATCCCTTACCCCAAAAGAATTCATGTCCCATTTGTTTGGGGGGGGAATGATGAGGATGGGATCTAGACCCCCAAAAGGAAAAACCCTGGACTTTCCCACATGGCCAAATCTAGTGTTCACCTGAGGTCACAGTTCCATCAACTAGCCTTTCATTGTGGCTACACTCAATCTCCCAATTCTGTGACCCTTAACCTAGCCTAGCCCTCCCTATGACCCCTGGCCATTTCCCACATTTAATCCTATGTAGGCTCCATTGTCCGGGTCCTAAGAGTTTGGTTCACCCAACTCCCAGTTCACTGGCCACTCCATTCAAGTCTCCCTTAAACCCCTCCTCCAGTCACCCCAAACTACTTGGCCACTCCTAGATCCCTCCCACAGTCTTTCTGTAGATAAGGTTCATCTTGTCTCCTTTAAGGTAATTTTTAAAATCTAGCCACTGCTCAGATTCTTAGAATCTAGCCAATACCTCACACACTCTCAGACTCCTCAAGAGTCTGGCTAATATGGTAGATCTTTAATAAACCTTTTATTTTGCTGAAAAAGAAAAAAAAGAAAGGCACAAAGAAAGAAAAAGAAAGGAAAGGAAAAAAAAGGAAAGAAAACTCATCTGTGAACATTGTTTTTTCATCTTTATTATCATTTAACTGCTATATTCTTAGCAAATAAGATGAGAATAGGGAGAAGAGGACAAAGATTTTAGAGTTGGAATGTGGAATATCTAGAAGAAGACTAAAGAGGAACAGAAACAAAGTTGCGTATTTTCAAAGTCTCTACTTCTGTCCTTTTGTTCTTTCCTCTCAACATTGCCAGTTCTGGGTTTTGACAGCTTAGTGATCTCTACTCTACCCTTTTAGTGATATGATAGCTATTACCACTACTTGCATCAATATGAGCTTAAGTCGTATTCCCCGTCCAATCTTTTACTTTGATCTGTCTCCCATTCCAAGGCATCTCCTGCTACTGCAGACTACATTGGCTGTTGTCAGCAAAGACATTTGTCTTAGTCGGCATGACTTTTTATGAAAACAATTTAAATAAATGTATAGCTTGTAATCTGAAGCAAAAAATAAAATATCATACCTTTACCATTCCTATGGTTGAACCTGATTTCATGCTTCCTCAAAAGTTTAGTTTGGTGTAGACCACAGATGCCTACAGCTAGTCTAGTAAAATAGGGACCAGTAGAAAAGATACTAGTCACAGATAGTGATAGTGTGAACAAAACCCCCATAGTCATTTTCTAATCATAGTTCTCCATTTTCTTCTCTTTTTATTTCTCCTTCTATTGAATCTTTTTGTCTCCCCAGTGCTTAGCACTAGTGCCTGGCATATATTAAATATTTAGTAAATGTTTATTGATTGATTAATTCTCCTCCCTCTTTCTCTTCTTTTTTCTTCTTTTTATCTACTTCATGGGGTCTATGGGCTGTTTAGAGAGGACTAGTACCTAAGTTGCGAGGGCTTGTCAACCCCTTTTTAGGCCTGTTTCTCCATCTTTGGTATCCATCTTCACTCAACTCTTACTTGTGACTCCAAGAAACTGTAACATGCTCAGTGGCCACATTCCAGTAAAACTATCTCAGTAGATGGGGTAAACCAGGGTGAGGATAACTGACAGCCTCAAACCCATTGTTGGGTAATGGGTATGCCTACCCTAGGCATGTGAAAATTAGGCAGATGAGAATAATTTGTTCCAACTGGAATGAAGGCAGTTGAAGCAGGCATTATGGAGCAATTAGAGTATGGTCAGTCATCAAAGATGTCAAGTTCACCTACTGCATCACGGACCATAGCCAATTGTCCTTAGTTTTGTCTTGCCACTGGACTTTTATGACTCTGGAAGAGAGAGTGAGACCATGAAACTCTGCCTCACCTAAATCCAATTCACTTGTAGGTCAAGACATCACTCCATGATGTCATTGGTCCTCTTCAAGATGAAGAACAAATAATAATCTTTAAACTCTACTGCTGTTTCTTCTTCTTCTTCTTCTTCTTCTTCTTCTTCTTCTTCTTCTTTTTCTTCTACTCCTCCTCTGTATTTCACTGTCATTATACATACATATATATGTGTTTCCGTTGTCGTTGAGTCATTTCTGTTGTGCCTGACTCTTCATGACCCCATATGGAGTTTTCTTGGCAAAGGTACTGGGGTAGTTTGCCATTTCCTTCTCCTGCTCATTTTATAAATGAAGAAACTGAGGCAAATTGGGTTAAATGACTTGCACACGGTCACATAGCTAGTAAGTGTCTGAAGTGGATAGATGGATGGACTAGTGAATGAACAAACATACATTTATTAAATGTTTGCACACAAATATCTATCTTCAAAGCATTTATGTTATGAGGATATGGTACATATCTGGTGGGGAGTTTCTGTCTCAGGAATCAAAGGATTTGGGGGAAGTTATATGGACATTTTCCCTTTCCAGTAGTGAGGGTAACATTGATTTGGTTACTGTGTTGATGATAAGAAATGTAAAGGTGGATTGGAAGTAAAGGATTAAAGATGCCTCTTCAGATTAGATAGCAAGATTCCTGTGCTGGCTAGTCTCTAATTTCCTGGTAGATGTATGGATAGGATTCTATAGGACTGGATGAAATTAAATGACTTTTCACTCATTTTTCCAATGCTCATAATGGCTCAATTTTAGGATCAACTGAACTACCAGAGCTACGTGAATTTACTCCATGGGAGAGGGAAAGTCATCCCTGATGGGTTATGTTCAAAGGGAAATATCCTCTGGATGAGAATGAGACAGTATCAGATCAGATGGCAAAAAGTTCTTTCCTTCAAGAGTTACCCCTTAAAATCCTTTCCCCTGTTACAGAATGTGATTTTTTTTTCAAAAATTTTAAATATGAACACTGCAATACCATTATAGAAAATAATTAGCATGTTTTAACCATAGGTGGTAATATAATACCCTTTAAGAAAAATGTGTTTCTCACCGTTTCACCTTTATGAAGTTTATTTTAGACAAATAAGTTAGAAGTTCTGTCCCAAATATTCTCCAAGCTCTTATTTATAAAATTTCCTAACATTTAGGCAGAAGTCAGTTTTTTGCCTAACTTTATGTTTGTTTTCATCTCTAATTAATCTTCTGCCTTTTTCTAGATGAAACAAGATTTATTTTAATGGAATCATGTTGGTAATGAAATAGCAGATGTTAATGTTGCTGTTTATGTCCTTCAGTCCTTTCAGTTATATCTAACTCTTTGTGACACCATTTGAAGTTTTCTTGGCAAGGGTACTTGAATTGTTCTCCACTTCTTTCTTACAGTCATTTTACTGCTGAGGAATTTAGGCAAAGGGGGTTAAGCAACTTAGCCAGGGTCACACAGCTAGTAAGTAGCTGAGGCCAGACGAATTCATATAATAAGTTTTCTTGGCTTCAAGCCTGGCACTTTATCCACAGAGCAACCTCTCTGTCCCCATATATTGTAATATTTAGATAAATTTTGGTGGGGATATTATGAGGAAAAAAAGCACTTTTTTGAGACTTCCTTCATCCCAGGTTATCTATTCTGAGTTGTCTTAGAGCAGATGATACTCTTCAATATATACCTTCTCTGCCACACCTCAGTTTCACCTTTCCTCCTTAGAGATATGCAAGTGTCATATGTATCCAACCTTTCATGACCCCCTCTCATCTCTCTTGATAATTTGTAGATGATCCCTGCTGTGTGGACAAGTTTTTCTCAGTCTATTCAAATGTAATTGTTATGAAGTGTCACTATAATTAGAAGGTCTTTCCCACTCTTATTCTAAAACCAATGAGAATGATTGATTAGCCATCTTATCTCATATTTAATTGGGATGAGATTGAGTAGATCAATAACCCTACTATTACATATTTCTAACTCTGATTACTATATCTAGGGAAGAATCAAGTGTCTTTGTTCTTTTTTTCCCCTTAGGCCCATGCATAAATATATAAATACAAATCAGATAAAGATATCAAGTTGTCAATAGAAGAAAAAATTCTCATTTTTTATGTTCATTGGCAGTTACTAATTGAATAACTATTAAATACCTACTATGTGTACAATAATGTCAGCCTCACCTTACTGTCCTAATATACACACATTTCTATTAACTTAGAAACTCAATTAAACAAAATGGTTTATGATAATATAGCTAACAAGGTTACTTAATTTCACAATGTGATGTTCTACATATTCTGCCTCCCTGTCTAATTTGCAATTATCCCCATTATTTAGGTTGTAAATGAAATAATGCAATTTTAAAATTTTCACTAGAATGAGTGAGTTTCATGAATGCTTAATCATTTTAACTGGCAATATTCTTTAATGAATGATGCTATTGGTGCTGTTGTGTGCAATGATCAGAGAATCCACATAACAAATGGGAAGTTTCCCTCAATTGTTCAATAATTACTCCTCTCTTCTACAGAATATTCCTTTAATTTTAATGAAAGTCCCAAGAAGGTGGAAGTCTAAGCTGCTTGTGCAGATTCTGTTCAAATTAAGGCAGGGTCCTCCATCTAAATACCACTAGAAACAATAAACAGTCAGCTTCAGTTCATTTTGCTCTGACAAAGCTTCTAAGTTATTAAACCAGATAATATAAGCCTAATACTACAGTCAAGAACTCCCACTTCTATTTAACTTACCAATAACTCTGAAAATGATGAATAGGTTAATACAATGTTAAAAGGCATTAAATAGGAATGTACTGGTGTATTGTTATTAGGTTTCAATTGTGTCCCTTTACTGTTAGTTGCCTATGGAACTAAAATATTCTGCGGAATAATCATTGGAAGTCAAATTGAGTGACCAGATTGTGTAAAGGGGAAAAGTGGAAGAGGCAGAAACCTCCATTGAGGTTTCTTTGGAAACTAGACAAGACATAGGATAATCCTTGTGAAATGGGATGTCTAACTACTCTAAGCTAGATGGAGCTCACACAAAAAAAGAGAAAATAAATATATTTAAAAGAGAAAGTAAATATACTGTTCCAGGATAAAGGACTCCATACTCAATACATAGAGATACAATCTCTGCATTTCCAGAGCATATAATTAGAAAGAGGCACAATGTGTCAGTAAATATTGGTACCTAGGCAAAATAAAGTTCTCTATAATATCTAAGAAAAAATGTTTCCAAATTACCTTCATTAATATCATTTGAATGTGAACTTCTTAAGTGTCTATCATGCATATGGCAATGTTATAGTTATAAACTAGTTATAGCAGCTATAGAAATAAATAACACTTGTTCCTTGACATCAAAGAGCCTAAAATATAATCAGGAAGACTTATCTATATCTATCTATCTATCTATCTATCTATCATTCTATTTATCTTAGTATCACAGACAATAATATAAGCTCCTTGAAATATATATGTATATGTATAATTTATGTACTATATGTACAAACACACATATATACATATAAAAATAAATCCAGATGAGAAAATATGGTGACTAGTGAAGTGAAAAATAGAGCTTGCTTTTATTTTTATCATTTTACAATTCACAAAATGCTTTCCTTATAATACCCCTGTTGCATGGGAAACTAATTTTTCTTGTAAAATCTTTTTTTTTAAACTTTATCATTCATTTCAATGCTCCCTCACCTCTTAGAGATGAAGTTTTATCCTGTTAACATGAGGAACAAAAATCATTTGAAAAACTTATTCCTAATTAAATGATTAATATATTTCTTTTTTTTGTATTTCAAAAGATGATGCCTAAAAGTAACAATGATTAACACTAATAAATTAATGATTAATGGCAAAGTTTCAGTGATTAGTGGGAGAGGTGTTTCATTTTGAGAGGAGAGGGAATTCTTTCTATTATTTCAACAATTTATTACTCTGTAATCCAGTCAGTCTGGTCTTCATACCATTCCTCATGAATGATACATTATTTCTCATTTGTATGCCTTTGTATTGGCTATCAGTAATGTCTGAAAGCGTCTGAACACTGAGTTTTTTCTTACACACATTTTAGCCATTAAAAAAAAATAAGCCAAATGCACTTTCCTCTTGCTTTCCAGCATAAAAAAGTTTATCTATGACAGAGATAATACCTTAGATCATTTAAAATCAATTTAAATATTTTTTCTTTAGATGAAAACAGTTTTTTTTTTGTTTTACCATCCCTTTAAGTACTAAAACTTTTCCATATGATTGAGATTTTCTTTAAAGAAACAATACTTTATAAGGGGTAGCTCTTTTTCAGTCTTCATCATCCACTAATATAGTTCAGTGCTATTTTTAGTAATAATCTTCTATATAAGCAAGGGGTATAGCTTTCTAAGCAAATTTTTTCAGCCTCTTTCTTTGACTTCCCACTGTGCCTCACCTATAGTCTTTAGCTAAAGTGCTCTTTTTAGGACTACACGCTACTCTGCACAGTATCAGTAAGAAATTGTTATGCTTAATAAGCCTCTCCTCTAAAGGAAAAAGCTATCTTTCCTCATGTTGTGATCATAGCAGCTATAGCTCATAACTAGAAAGTTTTTCTTCTCAGGTAGTTTGATTGAATAAGTTAGCAGTTGTCTAGGTTAATATTTCTTTGTTTTTTTTTAACTCTTCTTTGAATTTTTGTTCTCTCAGAGTCACTCAATTCAAATCTCATTTGATGTATGGTCAAAACCTCATTCTATTTCATTTCTAGTCTATAACTATATCTATAGCTATATCTCTACATATAGAATTAGAATTGTGATTTCATTTGGATTGGGTACTCAGTGAGATATTCAGTCCTACCAATGTATATCAACAATGGTTCTGCAATTTATAGTCTAAGATAGTTGTTGGGGACAGTAAAAGGTAGTGACTTATACAAGATGATACAGCCAGTTTTTATAAGAGGCTTTGCTTGAACCCATTATTTCCTAACTCTGAGACCAGCTCTCTGTCCATTAACCAGCTACATACTATATCTATTTGATGATACCTTTTGACATAATTTGATGGCATTTTTTTTTACCAAAGCTACCACCACTCCTTGTTCAAGCAATCTAATTCAATCCCATCTCCTCCACCAGATTATCCCCTCTATCATCTCCATTATTGAATTTATTTTCAATATTTCCCTCTCCACTGACTCATTTCCTACTGCCTAAAAATATGTCTCTGTCTCCTCTATCCTGGAAACAAAAACAACAACAGCAACAACAGCAACCTTCAGTGGATCCTTCTATTCTCTTTAACCATCATCTTGTATCTCTTCTGTCCTTTGTAGAAAAACTTCTTAAAAGGCCTTATACAATAAGTGCCTCTACTTTCTTTCTTCTTGTTCTTTTTACTATCTGCTTGCCATCTGACCTTATCATTCCACTGAAACTGTTCACCCCATAGTCAGTGAAGATCTCTTAGTTGCCAAATCTAATGGACTTTTCTCTGTCCTCATTCTCAATGATTACTATCTCTTCCTTGATTTTTTTCTCAAATCTACCTTTCCTGGTCCCATCTCTTTGCTGACCTCCAATTTCACATCTCTAACTCCTTTTCAGACTTCTCAAACTGGATGTACACTAGATATTTTAAATTCACTATTTCCAAAATGCAACTCATTATGATTTTCCCTAAACTCCTCCCCACCACTGCCTTTCTGCATTCCTTATTACTGTAAAGGGCAATACCATCCTTCCAGTCCCAAACGCTTGCAACCTCAGAGTTATTATAAATTCCCCACTATCAACCCCATATCCATTCTGTTGCCAAGGCTTGCCAATTTTGCCTTCTCAACATCTCTCAAGTATTCCCTCTTCTATCTTTTGTCATTGTCACCACTCCAGGGCAAGTCCTCATCACTTCTTGTCTTGATTATTGCAATAGCCTTCTAGCGGGTCTGCCTACCTCTAGTTCTTCCCCCCTCTAATCCATTCCCTATTTAACCACGATAGTTAATTTCTAAAACCACAGGTCAAATCAGTCACCCCTTTACTCAATAAACTTGAGTGTCTTCCTATTGCTTCCAGGAGCAATTACAAAATGTTTTGTTTGGCAATCAAAGCCCTCAATAACCCAGCCCCCTCTGCCTTTCCTTCTTACACCTTACTCTCAGACGCATTCTCTTCAATTCAGTGACACTGACCTCATGGCTTCTCTGTGAACAAGACACTCCATCTCTTGACTCAGGGAATTCTCCCTGTTTGTTTTCCCCTACCTGCAACACTCTCCCTCCTCCACTTTGCCCACTGACCTTCATGTTATTTTTTTATACCCCAGTTAAAATCCCACATTTTGCAAGAAGTCTTCTTCAACCCTTCTTAGTTCCAGTATCTTCCCTTTATTAATTATTTCCCTTTAATCCTATAATAGCTTGCTTCATATATATTTGTGTGCATCTTATCTCCCCAATTATATTGTAAGCTCCTTGAAAGTAGAGCATGTATTTTACTTTTTTTTATATCTCCAATGTTTATCACAGTGCCTGGCACTTAGTAGGTACTTAATGAATGTTTGTTGATCAATTGATTGGTATTCATAATAGATTATCTCTCTCTCTCTATCTATCTATCTGTATGCAAGTATTATGGGATAGTGAGGTGGCATAGTGGATATATTGGTAGGCCAGTGGTCAGGAGTTCAAGTCTAGCCTCAGATACTTCTTAACTGTGTGAATTTGGGGAAGTCACTTAACCCTGTTTGCCTTAGTTGCTCATCTGTCAAATGAGCTAGAGAAGGATATAGCTAACTACTCCAGAATCTTTGCCAAGAAAACACCAATTGGGGTCTTAAAGACTCAAACATGACTGAACAACAGCAAAATAAAATGCATATATATGTATGCATACAAATTTATTTATACTGTATATATATTATATTACATAACTATTTACTAACATATAGTTACTATATAATAAGCCAATCTATAGATATTCTTTTGGATAGAAGTACAATAAATATAAAGATAGAATTATTGATTATGGAAGAAAAGGTAAATTTCTTACTTAAAAGGTATCTTGTTAATGACCCATTTACAATGAGACTGGTAAAATGAGGTCTAAGAACATGAAAGAATGATTTCCTAACAGTGAAGGTAATCTTTACAAGTAGAAAGGAAAAGCAAATCTAATTAGAATTGTTCAAGCTGTGATAAAACCAACAGTTTCCTGACTTAGTTTCTCTGATCCTGACATAACTTTCTCCTCCCACACAACCTGATTAGCCCTAGTTTTCCTGAAGCAGATTTCTGGTGTTTTTATGTCCAAGCCATATGCAGCTGGCACCTCTCAAACTTGATGAGTGCACACGACTACATGAGTTACCATATCCTGACTGACTGACCAGATGCATTTATAAAGGGAAACAAGGGAGGAGGGGCATGTCCAGAGAATTTAATTGTCACTATATTCCTGTTGCATGTATTTGCTGTATTAGAGCAAAGTAAATCTCCTCTTTTGTTAAGCATTCAGTAACATCCTAGTGTCTCACTTTGTCCCAACACTGAACCTGAACTAAGTGGGTACTGGCTTTGGATCCATGTCTACAACAAAGGAATTCTCTTTTTTATTTGTTTCTCATGTGATCTTACTAATTTGTTTACTTCTCTGAGAATTTTTTTCCTACCATAAACCAAGCAAAGAAAGAAGTTTTTATTGACTGTTGACTCTGAATGAATATTAAAATGAATGAATGAAGCATTTATTAAAATTAACTATATTCCAAGTACTGAGTTTAGTGTGGGGGATGCAAATATGGAGAGAGAAAGAGAGTCCCTGTCTTCAATGAACTTATATTCTAAAAGGGAAAAATAACACATAGAAGAGAATGATGACCAAGCAAGTTTGGGTCAGGAAGTCATAAAGGAGTTGATACATAGATATGGCCTGAATAAATACTTGGCTGGCTGTGATTTGAAGGTAAATTTTAGTACTGGGATGGGCCATAATAGGAAAGAAACTTCAAGGGTGAATGCATTAACTTCCCCAGGGACTAAACATGCTGTGAGATGAGACAAGTCCTATGCTGGATGGCATAAAGCTTATAAAAGAAGTGAAAGTCATCAAAGATTTTTTGAATTCTTATTGTTGTACTTATAGAAGTGTGACAAAAAGTGGGGAAAAAGTTATATTAAATATATGGATTTTGTAGATATCTGTTTTATGGGTAGACAATGTTACGGTAAGATACAGTTGGCTAAATTGTATTCCTAGGCACAGTTTATAAAATATAAAGCTACTGTAAACTTTATAATGAAAATTTTACCTTTAATCACTTCTAACCATTTCACCAAGACTAAATTCACTGTCAAAATTATAAAGGGCCACTTAGGGAAACCATGTTCATTTTATGTTCACCAAGATCCTAATTAGGCCCTGTTAAAGGAAAAATACATTCTTATCTGCATCATTACTTCAGCCCTACTTATTTTATTAATTATATGGTTGCTTCATAAAAAGCACAGAACCATAGAACTTAGAAATGCCAGTTAATGAGATTATTAAATTATCTTATATTTCAAATTTCAGAAATCATGTCTGTTCCAATGGTTATATTTCTTATACTGCAAAGATTTCAAATATATTTTGATTTTAAATTTGACTCAAAACTCTTTGTCTCATAAGCTATAGCTAATAGAAGTTCCCTTAATATTTTATGCATAATATTGTTGACCAATGGAGCTGACTGGAGCAGGACCATTAAAAAATTAAAGACAAAAAAATTTGGCATGTAAAGGGAATTTGCACTAGTCATACTAGCATTAAGCAGAAGGGAAGAAATGTGAATGAAGCTTTCCATCTTCAGAGTTAATACCCTTCCCATTAAACCAAGATATTGAGAACCTATTACATAACCTATTAAGGTGTCTGTACCAAGCCGGTATAGAAATGGGTCTCTCCTTTGTAGGCTTCAAGATATTTTTGATAGCAATAGGGGGAATAATTTGTTAACTGAAGATGAGCACCTAAATTTTATTTTAAACCTAATAATTAAGTAATTGCTATGCAAGATGGTCCCCCTTCCATAATTAGATAAGCATTTGTTTGCATTTTGGTAACATGTGTGTATGTGTGTACCACAAATCTGGCAAAGGATTGATAAACATATGCAAATGACTTTAGGAAACACGTTAAATTGGTAGTTTCCTTTTGTCATAAGTTTAAGTTAAGTTAACCAGAACTAAGTTATAACTTGCAAAATAACCTAGCCAGAGTCATAAAAACCCTCCTTAGGCCTCAGACAATTGCTTATTCCTGCGTCTTGACATCTACATTCTCAGCACTCAGAAATTTGAACATCCAATATCTGCTTGAAATTTGTGCTGATTGACAAGGACTTTCCAGATTGTTACCTTGGAAAGGAGACATACCATCTTTGCCTGGGCAAAGAGAACTTTGTGGTAAGTTCTGTTTCAAGATGTTTTCTAGATCCTTTAGGAATCAGCATAGTCATGTCCTCATATAAGTTTTTATTAGTAAATAAATAATTCTATTCTGTGAATTATTAGTGTTTGCATGTACTGATGAGTATAAGTATGATTTAGTGTTTCTGTTGCACTAGATGGTATATGTTATAGTAAATTAGTTTGTCATGCACAACCTGTGTTACAATAATGTAAGTGGCAAGTTGAACACTAATGAATAAACATCATTTTATTCTAGACAGGGCAATTAGCACATGGACTTTCAAGAGACCTAGTCAAAGAGGACATGAATTCACTTGACCTCTTTGCAGCAAAGTTGTCTTGAGAATAATGATAATTGAACTGTCTGTGTCATGGATTGATCATAAGGTAACTGCTTTGCAAACTATATAATGCCACAAAAATTGGATTATCATCATCCATTGTTCACTTAAACCAGCAAGAGTCTTTTTCACTGAAATATCATTAAAGATTACAAGGCAGTTAAATATCTTCACACAGACCTATGAGATATGCATCTTAAAGTTGAAAGTAAATCCAAAACTATGAAGGAAACCTGCCTTTATACCCAAGAAGAACTGGAAATAAGGTACAAAAAATAGACCAGAATGAAAGAACATTTAAATACATTTAAAGGAATAGAATGGCTTCAGCTTAATTCTAACATTGAGTTCTTGTTTATTATTATACTTGGTATAAATGTAGTTGAATGAATTAAGTTTATTTAAATCATGGATGTAGATTTGTATTCTTAACATTGGGAGGGAATTCCATAGGAGTCTCGTCCACATAAGCAAGACAGAATATAAATATTGCTAAATTTTTTTGTTATTCAGGTTCATAACCTTTCTGTCATGTATGTTTCCTATCCAGATTATGAAACCGAACTTGCCCTCCTGAGCCACATAATGATTATGTAGAATAGTCCATTACACAAGTGAAAAGCCCAGAGCTATGTAACATAAGATTTTAGCATGCATGTATTTATTTCTGTAGTAGCCAATAACCATTAATGTTGAATTTTCTTCTTAGATCTCTTATATGTGGTTTGTGTGTGTATATATACATATGTTATATACATATAATTTTGTACTTTATGGTTCAAGATTGCATTTTAATAATTTTCTTCACTCTGGAATACATTTTGTATAATGCCATAGAATCACAACTTTCCCTGAAGAGGACTACATGTAAACCTGAAGCTTCATTGTAAGTGTTATAGAAATCCATTTAATTAGAAGTAGCTGGTAGTACTAGGATGGTGTGAGGAGAAAAGTAGTTAAATCACTCATATTAGCTCCCATAGGATCTAGGCCCTAGCAAGAACAACTAATATATTGATGTTTCTGTATGAGATGGAGATTTCCTATTTATAGAATTCTAAACCAGGACTAGCATTTTGACTGAGCATGCATCTAAATGAGAGGAGGATGGTGATGAGAAACAATAATTCTACCATAGCAAAACTAGTTAGTCTAAAGGTCATCCTATTGACCTAGGACAATCAATACAGGTTGCTAACATCCATGTGAGTCATAAAGATTAGTTTTATTAGACCATACCAAGTAGTCCAGTCATACTATAACTACTTTATCTGATGGCTTAGAGAAATGACCTGAGATCTAAAGAATGTGTATAAGAATATCCTTAAAGTTTCTCAACTGCATTTATTGATTTTAAAAAAGCAAACAACATAATTACCCCAAATGAAAGATAAGATGGGATAAATTTGATTTTCTTAGGGAAAAATAGTATTACTTTTTCCTCTGCTTGAACAGATTCTATTTCTGAAGTTTAAAACAGAGACGCTAATACAAGAAATGGAGACTAAAAGACCAAATATATTTAAAGTTATTTACAATAACAAAATATAGCCAGAAGAAACACATATGTTGTTCTTCTGAAATTTTACCTTTTTTTCTTTCTTGTACATCAAGACAAATTAAATATGATGGAAACTAACATTTTTATAAAATTGCTTCTTACCAACAAAACACAATTCTCATTATACTCCTGTGTATATTCATAGCTGGGAAAATTCAGGACTTGCTTTATTCATTAAAAGGATAACCAAAGATGAGGAGGAATTTGTGGGAGGAGAGAGTAAGATCCACTATAAAATCATAAAAAGAATGGCTAGCGTAAATGTTATACATAAATGTCATGGAATATTACTATATTGTCTAAAAATAATGAACATGATGAAAGTAGAAGATTATGAAAAAACTAACATGACCTTATTCAAAGTGAAGTAAGCAGGGCCAACAAAACAATATATAAATGTAAATGGAGGTAATAAAGACTATAAAATAATCAAAGATGAATGTTACATAATTAAAATAAACATGCTTAGTACAAAGGAAAAGATGTGAAAAGACATTTTTCCCAACTCCTTTGCAGAGCTTGGATTTCACAAGTAGCTTACCTATGGAACTGATATATGGAACTCATTGTATATAATATCAGATTTTATGATATAATATGTTCACCACCATTAATGAATATTTTTGTTTTCTTCTTCCTCTTTTCATTTTAAGTATATATATATATATATATATATAATTGTTAAATGAGATTAGTTAGTGTGAAAAGAATAATTCAGAGTGAAAATCTAGGCAATAGACTTCCTGGTGCCAAGATGGTGGAGTAAGCAATAAATTGCTGTCATTCTCCCATATTTACCTTTGAATAACCAAAAAATAGCACCTCAGAACAAATCCTGGAACAGCAGAGCCAGTGGAAAAATGGGATAGAGCAGCCTTTTAGCCCAAGAAACTTAGAGGATCAGCAAAAAAGGTCCATCTCTCTCAGGTAAAATGGGACCACATTCAAGGACAAGAAGCACCTCAACAAGTCCCAACTCAGCAGACCAGGGAGAGATCCTGAGCCCCAATGTGGTTTATTAGTCAAGCACCAACACCAGCAACTGCCAGGTGCCTTAATAAAGCCAAGGAAACAGGCAGACTCCAGCTGAGAGAACCACCACATGTTTCAATGCAGCCCCAGGCAGGCAGCCTCCAGCTGCCAGATCTGTATGTTTCTCTGCATAGCCTAGAGCAGTCAGGCATCTTTAGGGTGTTAGACTTCCAGGTGCTTCATGGCAGCCCAGGGCAAACAGGCATGCTCTAGGGGCCAGAACTCCATTGGCTTCAGTGTAGCCCCAGTGCAGTCTCTGGGAAAAGCAGAAAAACCTCACTTGGCCTCAGCACACACCACACATCACCACAAGTAACCCAACTCAGCACAAGGTCAGCTGTCAGACATTTATAGCCTCCAACTGCCAGCACCTGAGGCTCCATTACATAAAGCCAGAGAGGAGGCCCCTGGCCCCCAGCACAAGAAACTTGAGACAGTGCCCCCTGTGCTCCAAGAAGAGAGCTCAACTTTCAAAGCTACGAAATAGGCAAACAGTGAGCAAAAAAGCAAAAATAAACACTGAGAAAATTACTAAGGTGACAGGGAAGATTAAAATACAAACTCAAAGGAGGACAACATTTTCAATATACCTACATCTGAAACCTCAAAGGGGGATATGAATTGGTCTCCAGCCAAAAAGCCTTCTTGGGAGAGCTCAAGAAGAATTTTATGAGTCAAACAAGGGAAGTAGAAGAAAAATTAGGGAACAAAATGATAGGTATGCAAGAGAGAACCAATAGCTTGGGAAAAGAAAGACAAAAATTGAAGAAAATAATTCATTAAAAAATACAATTGGCCAAATGAAAAAAAAAATCTGCTGAAGAAAACGATTTCTTAAAAAAGTAGAATTGAGGGGGTGGAGCCAAGATGGTGGAGTAAAAGCAGTGACTTGCTTGAGCTCTCCACCAAACCCCTCCAAATGCCTATAAAAATGTCTCTAAACAAATTCTAAAGCAGCAGAACCCACAAAAAGACAGAGTGAAACAAATTTCCAGCCAAAGACAGCCTGGATGGTTGATCAGAAAGGTATATAGTGCCAGGCAGGGAGAGGAGCACAGTTTGGCATGGGCATGCAGGCCATAGAGACCCTGGAGCAGGCCTCAAAGGACTGAATTGTGGGCAGCTGTGGTGATTTCTAGATTTCTCAACCCATGAATGCCAAAGACAACTTAGATAATCAGTGGGAAAAGTCTGTTTCTGCAGTGCTGAAAGAGAAGCATAGTGGGGTTCCAACCCCATTCCTGAGTGTGGCCTCTGGGCAGTGGCTGCCTCCTGAGCTTCAAGTCCACATACTCAGGGGGAATCAAGTGGCTGCTCAGAGAGGGATTGCAGGGAGCTCTCTGCTGGTGCAAGATTCTCTTGCTTTTCCTGTGCTTGAACCTGGGTCATAGTTCTGGGTGGCAGTCCTGGGGCGAAGAGGAGTGCTGGCGTGGTGAAGCTTGTAGTGGCTGTGGAGAAGAAATCCTCCTAACAGTTCTGAGACAGAAAAGAGTGCTCATAGACCAGAGCACAGTCCAGGAAAGGAGTGAACAAGTTGCCCTTGATCATAGCACCTTAGAAGAACTGAAAATTTACAGGTGCCTAGAAGTGTCTCTGAAAACAGCTGCACAAAGCCCCTGAAGCTTGGGACAGTACATTCTCCACACTGGAAACAGACTCCTACCTTAACAAAGAGTTTATAACACAAGTAATTGGCCAGCATCATGAGAAAGTAGTTCAAAAAGAGTCAGACTGTATTATCTTACTTTGGTGACAAAGAAGATCAAAACACACAAGCAGAAGAAGACAATGAAGCCAAAGCTCCTACATCCAAAGCCTCCAAGAAAAATACGAATTGGTCCCAGGCCATGGAAAAGCTCAAAAATGATTTTGAGAAGCAAGTAACAGAAGTCAAGGAAAAACTGAGAGTGATGCTAAAGGAGACCCAAAAAAATACTGAAGAAAATAACACCTTAAAAAATAGCCTAACTCAAATGGCAAAAGAGGTCCAAAAAGCCAATGAGGAGAAGCAAAATTGGCCAAATGGAAAAGGAAGTCCAAAAGCTTACTGAAGAAAATACTTCCTTAAAAATTAGAATGGAGCAATTGGAAGCTAGTGACTTTATGAGAAATCGAGGCACTGTAACATGAATCCAAAGGAATGAAAAAATAGAAGAGAATGTGAAATATCTCATTGGAAAAACAACTGACCTGGAAAATAGATCCAGGAAAGAGAACTTAAAAATTATTGGACTATCTGAAAGCCATGATAATAAAAAGAGCCTAGACATCATCTTTCAAGAAATTATCAAGGAAAACTGCCCTGATATTGTAGAACCAGAGGGCAAAATAGAAATTGAAAGGATACACCAATCTCCTCCTGAAATAGATCCTTGAAGGAAAACTCCTAGGAATATTGTAGCCAAATTTCAGAGTTCCCAGGTCAAGAAAAAGATATTGCAAGCAGCCAGAAAGAAACAATTCAAGTATTGTGGAAACACAATCAAGATAATCCACACCCCAAGAAAGAACTATGGAAGTTGAATTGTTATTTTTTATCTTCTGTTGAGTTTTGTTTCCTCTTTCTGATGGTTCCCCCTACTGGTTTTAATTTCTACTTATAACATCACTAATGTGAAAATATGTTAAATATGAATGTAAATGTATAGCCTATATCAGATTGTGCGCTGTCTTCAGGAGGGTGGTGGGGAGGAAGGGGGAGAAAAATTTTAAACTCAAAAGCATATGGAAGTGATTATTGATAAATCAAAAGAAATTAATAAAAAAATAAAAAAAGAGTCCACCAATAACCTCCTGAAAGAGATTTCAAAATGAAAACTCCAAGGAATATTGTAGCCAAATTCCAGAATTATCAGGTCAAGGAGAAACTACTGCAAGCAGCCAAAAAGAAACAATTTAAATATTGTCAGAATTACAAAGGACTTAGCAGCTTCTACATTAAAGGATTGCAGGGCTTGGAATATGATATTCCAGAAAGCAAAGGTGCTTGGATTACAATCAAGAATCAAGTGCCCAGTAAAATTTAGCATACTCTTTCAGGTAGGATATTCAATGAAATAGGTAACTTGCAATCATTCCTGATGACAAGACCAGAGCTCAATAGAAAATTTAATCTTCAAATACAAGACTGAATAGAAACATAAAAAGGTAAACAAAAAAGGGGAAAAAACATGTTAGTCAGTAAGGTTAAACTGCTTAAATCCCTACACAAGAAGATGATAATTGTAAATCTTGAGGAATATATCCTTATAATGAGATTCAGAAGAGGTATACAGCCAAAGGGTATTGTTATAAGTTGACTTTGATGTGATGATAAAAAAAATTAAGAGATTAAAAAAAGGATTGTATTGGGGAAGAGAAAAAGGAGATGCTAAAAAGGGTAAATTACATCACATGATGAGGCACAAAGACCTATTATAGTAGAGGGAAAGAAGGGAGAGAGGTAAGCAGTGTTTGAACCTTACTCCCATCAGACTGTGCTTAAAGAGGGAATAACACACATTCAATTGGTTATAGAAATCTATCTTACTTTATAGGGAAGTGGGAGTAGAAAAGGGAAAGAAAAACAAGGGGGATGGCAGAAGGAATGGCAGATTGAAGAGTCGATGGTCAGAAACAAAACATTGGTCAAAACACTGGTGGGGAGGGAAAGGGTGAAAGGAGAGAGAGAAGTATAAATGTGTGTGTGTGGGGGAATAGAACAGAGAGAAAGACACAGTAATTATATTTGTGAATGTGAATGGGGTGAATTTTCCAACAAAATGCAAGCAGATAGCACAGTGGATTAAAATCAATAATCCTACAATATGTTGTTTACAAGAAACATTAGAAGCAAAGAGGTACACACAGAGTAAAGGTAACAGGCTGGAGTAGTCTATATTATGCCTCAGCTGAAGGAAAAAAAATAAGGGTTGCAGACAAAGCAAAAGCAAGAATAGATCTAACTAAAAGACATAAGGAAGGAAACTACATCTTACTGAAAGGTACCATAGTCAATGAAGTAATGTTACTACTAAACATGTATATGTACCAAGTGTTATAGTATCCAAATCTTTAGAGGATAAGTTAATTGAGTTAGAGGAAGAAATAGACAGCAAAATTATACTAGTGGGGAACCTCAACTTTCCCTCTCAGAACTAGAGAAATCTAATCACAAAATAAACAAGAAGGAAGTTAAGGAAGTGAATAGAATAATAGAAAAAATACATATGGTAGACCTCTGGGGGAAAAAATGACTGGAATAGAGAGGAATGTACATTTTTCTCAGAGTTACATGTTACCTACACACACACACACACACACACACACACATACACACACAAAATGAGCATGTACTAAAGCATAAAAACCTCACAATCCAATGAAGAAAGGCAGAAAAGTTAATTGCAACCTTTTTATAACATGATGCAATAAAAATTACATGTAATAAAGAGCCATGGAAAGAAAGACTAAAATTCAATTGGAAACTAAATAATCTAATCTTAAAGAATGAGTGGGTCAAACAACAAAACATAGAAACAATCAGTAACTTCATCCATGAGAATGACAATAATGACACAACATATGAAAACTTATGGGATGCAGCAAAAGCAGTTCTTAGGGGAAGTTTTATATCTGTAAATACTTACATGCATAAAATAGAGAAAGAGGAAGTCAATGAATTGTGCATCTAACTAAAAAAAAACTAGAAAAAGAACAAATTTTAAAATTCCAATTAAATACCAAATTAAAGTTCTGAAAATCAAAGTAGAGATTAATAAAATTGAAAGTAAGAAAACTATTGAACTAATAAATAAACCTATGAACTGGATTTATGAAAAAAATAAAATAAATAAACCTTTGTTTAATTTGAATTAAAAAAGAAAGAAAACCAAATTGCCAGTGTCAAAAATGAAAAGGGTGAATTTATGACTAAAGAAGTGGAAATCAAAGCAATAATTAGGAGCTATTTTACCCAACTGTATGCCAATAAATCTGACAATCTCAGTGAAATGGTTGAATACTCACAAAAATGTAAATTACCTAGATTAACAGAAAAATATTTAAATAACTCCATTTCACAAAAAGAAATTGCAAAACTCATAAATGAACTCTGTAAGAAAAATAAAATTGCCAGTGTCATATGGATTTACAAGTGAATTAAACATTTAGATAACAATTAATTCCAATACTATATAAACTATTTGGAAAAATAGGAGGAGTCCTACCATATTCCTTTTATGATGAAAATATATTGCTGATACCTAAACTGGGAAAAGCCAAAACAGAGAAAGAAAATTATAGGCCAATTTCCACAATGAATATTTATACAAAATTTTTAAATAAAACACTATCAAAGAGATTATAACAACCTATCATGAGAATAATATATTATGACCAGGTGAGATTTATATAAGGAATTCAGGGCTAGTTCAATATTAAGAAAACTATCAGCATTATTGACCATATCATTAACAGAATTAATAACAATCATAGGATATCTGAGAAGACGCAGAAAAGTTTTTGAAAAAAAAAACAGAACCCATTCTTATTAAAAAAAATTAGAGAGCATAAGAATAAAAGGAGTTTTCCTCAAAACGATAAGTAGCAACTATCTAAAACTACCAGCAAACATTATATGTAATGGGCATAAGTTGGAAGCATTTCCAGTAAGATCAGGATTGAAACAAGGATGTCCATTATCACCACTGCTATTCAATATTGAACTAGAAATATTAGCTTTAGAAAAAAAGGAAGAAAAAAGCAGAAAAAGAAATTGAAGAAATTAGAATAGCCAATGAAGAAAAAAAGCTATCACTGTTTACAGAAGACATGATGGTATACTTAGAATCCTAGAGAATCAACTAAAAATACTTGAAATAACTTTAACAAAGTTGAAGGATATATTCTGTGCCATACCAATGAAACTACCAAAATATTTTATAGCACTAGAGAAAATTTAAAAAAATATTCATATGGAAGAACAAAAGGTCCAGAATATCAAGGGAATTTAGGAAAAGAAATGCAAGTGAAGGAGGCCTAGCCACACCAAATCTATAACTACATTATAAAGCAGCAGTCATCTAAACTTCTTGATACTGGTGAGGAAATAAAGTGGTAGATCAGTGGAATATATCAGGCACACAAGACTCAGTAGTAAATGACTATAGTAATCCTCTGTAAACCCAAAGCTTTTGGGATAAGAACTCACTACTTTATAAAAACTGCTGGAAAACTGGAAACTAGTAGGGCAGAAACAAGGCATAGACCAAAATACCAAGATTACATCCAAATGGGTACATGATTTAAACATAAAGGGTGATACCATAAATAATAAGAAGAAAAAGGAGTATTTTCCCTATCAGATCTATGGAAAAGGGAAGAATTTATGACCAAACAAGAGATAAAGAACATTTTGAAATGCAAAATGCATAATTTTGATTACATTAAATTGAATAGTTTTTGCACAAACAAAACCATCATGTCAAAGTTAACTTATATCGATGCCCTCTGTCTATGTATATCCCTTTTAAATGTCATAATAATGATAGAATTCTCAAGAGTTACAAGTGTCATCATCCCCTTATTAATAATGTTTTTTTTTCTTTCCTGTTTACCTTTTTATGCTTCTCTTGATTCTTGTATTTAAAGATCAAATTTTCTATTGAGCTCTGGTCTTCTCATCCAGAATGATTGAAAGTCACTTATTATATTGAATGTCGTCCCTTAAAGATTGTGGGTAAGAGTGTCTATTGGCATGGTTTGAAGGCACAGAAATTAATTTGTTGGATTCTTACAGAATTATGTATCTTTAGGATAGTAGCATTATAGCCCAAGTATCTTCAGTAATGTGGAAAACCAGTCAATGGATTTGATGAAATAGATCAGTCTCTTAGGTCTCATCAACATGTCATGACCAAATTGATCATAATGTGATCCATTCCTGTATCTACCCTCTTAATTCATAGAAAAATATAGTTTCAGATTTGGAAGGGACCTTAGAAGTTATCTTATCTATGCTGATGAAACTGGATGGATGGTTGAAAAGAAACCCTCCACACTACAAGATCTTTGATGAATAATCATTCAGGCTGTACCTGAAGGAAGATTTTTCTTTAACTTTTTTTTTTCATGGACCCTTTTGGCAGTCTATTGAAGCCTATGGGCCTTTCTCAGAATGCTTATTGCTGCATAAAAATGCATGGGTTACAAAGGAAACTAGAGGTTAATGAAAACAAAAGATGTATTTCTTTTTCTCACTTACATTCACAGAACCCTTGAAATCTATTCTCAAAATCCTTTGGGGTCCACACAAACCTTGGTTAAATATCTCTTTTAAAAATTCATTCTATGTTAAGGAAGTTCAGAATTTCCATAGTATTATCTTTTTTATTAACCTGAAATATATCTCTTTGTATTATCTGTCTGTTGCTCTTAGTTCTGACTCTGGGGCAAACACAATACAAGTCCATTCTCTACCCATACAACAACTCTGCCTTACTTAAATCCAATTCACACAAGTCAAGACATCACCCTATGATGTCATTGGTCCTCTTTGAAAAAAAAGGATAAACACCAACAATATTTTTTCTGCCCTATTAAAATTGGAGATTTTTGAGGGCAAAAATCATGACATTACCTTTCTTTGTATTATCAATGCTTATTACAATGCATTGCACATTGTAAGAATTTAATAAATGTTTTTTGACTGCTTGATTGTTGGTCTTACCAGCAATTCATATAAATTTTTCTAGCTTGGATTTATATAAGTACATCAAGTTAAGAACATAAAAAATACCAAATGGATCATTTTCAATGACAGATAATGTATTTATGTGGGGAATGGAGTGAGAATAATACATTTGGTTAAATATAATATTTCTATAAATCTATATAACTTAAAATTCATCCATCATGAACCTTGGAGAGAAATTTTGAATGAAATGAATTTGTAATTATCTCATCATATAGATCAAGGTTATGTTCTTCTGTTGTTGTGTCTTATTCATTTTAGAAATAGATTTTTTAAAGAGAAAACATGTCTAAACATGATGATTAATTTTTGAGAGATGTCTAGTAGCAAAAAAAATAGAAATAGAAATAGAAATTTTAGAGAAAAATAACATCCTGGTATAATTTATATTTACCCCCCCCCAAAAATAAAGGAAACCCAACAGGGGAAAAGAAGGGAATTAAATGAAATGGATATCTGTATATGTATATATCTATATATGTACATATATATGTATGCATGTATATATGTATCTATATATACATATACATAGATATACACATACACATATGTACACACATATACCTAAATAATATATTTTACACATGTGTGTAAAAGGTATTGATAGCATGACACCAGCACACATTGGTCAGAAAAATTGTCAATTGTCATTAATATTAAAAAAAGTTTTGAAATATTAGACATATGTCCATCTATCAGTAATAATTTTTGTAGGTGTACATTTCTCTCTGTTTCTCTGTCTCTGTCTCTGTCTCTCTGTCTCCCTTTCTCTCTCTTTTTTATTGTATTTCCTATAGATACTTCCTTCAAAAATCCTAAAATCTTTATCAACAAATTTGATTACAGCTTAAAACTACACTAAGACTTTTAGGACATCCTCATAAGCTTATGCCTTGATTACTGCAATAGCTTGGTGCTGGGTCTGTCTTCCTCAAGTCTCTTCCCACTCTAATTCACTAAAATGATTTTCCTAAACACAGGTCCAATCATACCACCCTCTTCCCAATCAGTACACTCCAATGATTTCTATTGTTGCCAGGAGTAAATGAAAAATGTTTTATTTGACATTTAAAGTTCTTCATAACCTAGTTCCATCAAACCTTTCCAGTCTTGCACCTTATTCCCATCATGTACTCTTTAATTTAGTGACACTGTCCTCCTGGTTATTCTGTGAACAAGATACTCCATCTCTCAGCTCAGGGCATTTTCTCTGGCTATCATCCAAGCCTGGAACAAACTCTCTGCTCCACTCCACTGCCTGCCTTCCCTGGCTTCCTTTAAGTTCTAACTAAAATTGAACTTTGTACAGAAAGCCTTCCCCAACTCCTCTTCATTCTAATGTTTTCTCTCTCCAAATAATTCCTCTTCATCCTGTACATAGCTTTCTTTGTATATATTTGTTTGGATCTTGTCTCCCCCATTATATTTGTAAAGGTACTTGATGGTATGGGCTGTTTTTTTGTTTTGTTTTTGTTTTTGTTTTTTGCTTCTTTTTATATCCCCAGAGCTAAGCATAAGGCCTGGTATTTATTAACTGTTTCCTGACTGACTAATTGATTGATAGTTAATTGTGTGTTGTTTTATTTGCTACCCGCTTTGATTCACAAATGAGGAAACAAAAACATCTTTTTTGAACCTCCTCTAGCTTTATTAGGAAAAAAAATTTGCAAGAAGGGCTAATTTTTTTAAATATAGGAAGTATTCTTAACTCTAAACTATATTGTGATAGTCAAATGACAGATTTAAAAAAAAAGAAAAGTAAATGCCCTAATTTATTTTTCAGATTCATCATATCCTGCCACAAATCTTCCTGATTATAAAAGTGCAATAGTTTGACCTGAACTTCCATTACTCCCTTCTTCCTCCTTTCTTTATGGCATGTTCCTTTTGCCAAGTGAGATCCAACCTGTAATATTTTGTGACTTAAACATTTTTGACATCACATTTGAAAAGTTTTTTGATATTAATGTGTACCTTATCCTTGAGTTTAGAATTGGAGCTTGAACAAACTTTATTTATTGGCCTATAAATGGTGATTGCAGTACCAAAGGCTTTAGCAAGCATTAACTTTCCACTTTTTATATTCCACAGATAACAAATCTCTCTTTCCTGAAACTAGAAAAAGTGGAATTAACATTAAGAGAAAAATTAAAATTGACAATTGCTGTTTGCTTCCTTCTTGGAAATACAGTCAAAAAGCCAAATTAAACTCCAAAAACCATAAAGGAAGTGTACACATTGTAATATTACACAGGTCTTGCAAAGAGTATTTTTTTAAAAGGGGAGGTAGAAAGCTGTATTACTTTAATACTGAGAAAATTGCACAATCTATCCATTCCATTTGTTTTATATAAAAACTGTAAGAAGATGTTTCAACTCAAAGGCAAAGGCCTTAAAATGGATTTTCAAACTGTAAATCCATTGGTTCATAGGCACTTCCACATTGTAGCTGCATAATGAACCCTTGCATCCAACTGACCTGATGTTTTAGAAAAAGGATTATGTGTGGTATCTCTTCCATCAGTGGAGCTAGTTTCCCATTGACATTGTCTAGTGGGAAATGCATTTGTCTGGGACTGTTATTGTTTCATAAGGTTTGCCAATTTTTATTTCCTAGTGTGAATGTCAATCATTTTATTTTAGGTCCTTCTACAACTGATACTGTGACATATAAAATGCTTTGGGTAGAAGTTATAAGAGATTTTGAAAGGATCATTAAAATACTTCTTAAAGTGATCTGTAATTAATATTAAAATCTTCCTCTATTTGAAGGAACTATAGGGTAGGCTCATTACCATTTGATTCTTATTCAGATGCTGTCATGTATTAAATAAACATCTTCTTAATAGGCCAACATCAAGTATAATACAAATAGACTTATTTTATTATAGAAGCTATACTGATAAAGAGTTTTGTTTATTTGTTTCTTATAGAAACATAGATTAGAAGGAGGGAAGAATCTCAGAGGTGATATAGTCTAACCCCTTTATTTTATGGGGTGGGAAACTGAACCCCAGAGAAATGCTATGAGTTGCCCAAACTCATATAAGTAGTGTATAGAAGAGTTGTGATTTTAGCTTGATTTTTTTTATTCCCTATGATTCCACAAGTGTGGAGGTTCCTAGTGTAGCATGGTCCTGGTTCTGGCCTCCCTTCTATGACTTCTCTTTCTGTAGGCTCTCTGTGTATGGACTGACTTGCTCACTCAGACTGGACTCACAGTCTAGCAGTTTGTAGGTTGCTGAAGCACGTTCACTGTCACTCAAGGACACATGTAATGGGAGAACATACTCTTATTGCTGTGCACTGTGGTTTCTGCATAACCACCAATGTGATTTCCACTTAATGAATCAGCCATAATGAAATTTATTAACTCAGACAGGGCTATTTATAATCAAAGATAAAGAAATAACAGTAACAATAAAACAACAACAACAGCAACAATAATAGTAACCACAACAACTTTACATTTCAGCCTTGAAACAGGAACATATTTTCCTATGGATACACGTTGTATATGAGAGGGAAAGAGAGAACAAACTTAGGCAATGATTATAGTGTGGTACAGTAGAGGTATCATACATATACAGGACAACTCAAAACTATGGACTGTGACTTTGATGAATTCGATTTCCTTAAAAAGATCATATCACAAATCACTGATAGTCTTCCCTTTCAAATTGCAAGAGATAAAGCCTGTATTTGTTTATTTCTCCCTATATTACCATTTGAGTCTTTCTACAGGTCTATCATATAACATCAGGAGAATGAACTTCCATATCACGAATAAAAAATTCTAAATATGGCAAAAATGTCAGATTATTAAGGGATCTCAGATCACTTCCAGATTATAGATATATCCTTTACCCACCCCCTTAAAAATAGGAGCTTTTAATTTTTTTTCAAACTATTGAAATCTAAGAAGTAAGTCACTCTCACCATCCCTTATTAACCTCTGCAAGCACAGGAAATATTGCCCCAGGGAAAACCTTGGAACAGCTGAACTAGCAGAAAGATGGGATGGTCATCTGGTAGCCCAGATAGCTTAATGGTTTAATGGGAAAGGCCCCTCTTGCCCTGGGGGAAGGGGAGTAGTACAGAATGGGAGGCATCCCAGCAAGCCAAGAAGGCCCCACCTCAGCACACCAAGGAGAGATCCTGAACCCCAGGTGATGGAACAGGCAAACACCAACACCAGGACCCCCGAGTGCCTCAGTAAGGACATCAGTGGAAACCAGCTCAAAAAACCACCACATGCCTCAGTATTCTATGGCAACCAAGTCTCCCAGTGCCTCAGCAAAACTCTGGAAAGTGTTCCAAGGGTCCCCAGATGGAGAAATATACGGCAGCAGTGAAACATCCATTTGAAAGGAGCTGAAAAAAGCAAAAGGAAGGAGAGGCCCAGGAAAGCAGGCAACCTTCAGGGTCCAGACTACCCAATTTTGCCCCTAGAGTTCAAGTGTTGCTGATTTTAGCCCAACACCAGGTAAGCTGCCAGAATCCTATGGCCTCTAACTGCCAGCATCAGAGGCCCCAGCATACAAAGCCAGTGACCAGGCCCCGGGCTCCCAACACAAGAAGTTTGGGTCAGTGCCCCCTGCTCCCCAGCAGGAGAGCTCAATCTCTTTAAAGGCCAGGAAATAAGCAGACAACATGAGCAAAAAGAAATGTACTACAGATTCTTATGGGAATTGTGAAGATCAAAGCAGAAATTCTGAAGAGGACAACATTGTCAACAAACCTACATCTGGAACCTCAAAAAGGAATATGAACTGGTCTGAAGCCCAAAAAAGCCTTCTTGGATGAGCTCAAGAAGGATTTTAAAAGTCAAATAAAAGAGGTAGAAGAAAAATTCAAAAAAGAAGTGAGAGGTATTCAAGAGAGAGTCAATAGCTTGGAAAAAGGACAAAAATTAACTGTAGAAAATAAGTCCTCAAAAAATCCAGTTGCCCAACTGGAAAAAAAGTACACTGAAGAAAACAAATCCCTAAAAAATACAATTGGCCAAATGGAGAAAGAGGTACAAAATCTAATAGAACAAACTCCTGAAATCTTGTCTCTCCTTTAGGCCCCCTTTACAGAATTAAATCTCAGGGTTGAGAATAACTGGAATTTTTCAAGATATATCGTGAAAGCTGGGAATAAGTAATACATGAATGAACAAGATTGGTAAAATTTACCTAACACTAACTCTGACATCTTCACTTCAGTCACTGCACTGTCAGACACTAGTCTGACACCTTGAAGATTATTATAACATTCTGGGATTTCAGAGCCAGTTAATAGTAAGAATCCTTCCCATAGTTATACAAGGTCTTGAATGATAACATGCCAAAATGGAGGCAAGAAACTGAAACCTATTTAGACAAACTGAGAGTTTACAAGTACTGTTAGACAAGAAGTCAAGTAGGTAAGTCACTATGTCCATCTCTGTCTATTACACACACAAACACACACACACACACATACACAAACACACTTGTGCATGAACACTTAGAGTTGGAAGGTAGTTCATAAATCAGCAAATCTGAAACCAAAGATCAAGATCTTATACATAAATATAGGTCACTAGCAGCAAAGATGAGGCTATACAGTGACACACTTGCCATTGAGGTTGGAGGCTCTCATTCTCTTTATCTGCTTTCTACTGAGGGCCAGAATTGAATGGGATTTTACTTTCTAGAACTACATATTATCTAGGTGATTTCTGTTTTACCTCTGGATTCTCTGCTTTCTATCTTATGGAGGCTGAGAGGAAGACAACATTATAGTGAAAATGTTTCATAAAAACAAACAAAATAAACCACCTCTTACCAGGTACTGCTTATTTCAGCCAATATTTGGTGTGAGTCAGAATCTGATTTAGTATATACCTGCAATGTATGTCTTACAGATGGAATATATACTTGGGAGCTAACAAGCAATGATTTGGCCACATAAATTTTTATAAAGATTGCAGTTAAAAAAAATGCTAAACTAAATCAAAGCTTATTTAGCAGCAAAACATTTTAAATATAGAATAGTGCCATCCATGAGAAAAGGAACTTATTTAAAAAAATTCTTTTCATTTCCAATGCCCAATAGAGTTTTAAGAATACTTGTTGATGTTCAGTCATTTTAGTTATGTCTGACTTTTTGTGACATTTGGGATTTTCTTGATTTGCTATTTCCTTCTCCAGTGGTAAATAGATATTAAGTGACTTGCCCAAGGTCACATAACTAGGAAGTTTCTGAGAGTAGACTTGAACTCAGGTCTTCCACAGTCTAAGCAGAATACTCTATCCATTAAGCCAGCCCCACTAAAGGTAAGTACTTAATAGTAAGTACTTAATAGGAACTTGTTGATTGGTGGATTAAACAACAAATATAAGCAAGGTTTTTCTTTAAAATATTTTGACTAATTTAAATAAGATTTTAAATGCCCCAGAATATATTTTGATAACTAATAAACTCCAATGGTTTTATTCATTTCCGAATCTACTAGGTCACATGACATGATCCCAGATGAAATATGGCATACTATTTTGCCAGACTTTGTATTTTTATTTCCATTCTAGGATAAATTAGATCTTGTGCTATTATTTGCCTATGTCTTAAAATCGTAGGATTTATATTGAATAAAGGTCTTTGAGAATATGTAATCCAACTTCTGTATTTATAGATTAGTGACTCACTCAAGGTTGTCTGTCTTCAAAGACAACACATTTTTTTCTACTATATCAACTTCATTTTTGTATTAGCCACAAAATGTAGTGATTCAAAATATACAATAGTTGTTTTTTTTCATCTTCATAATATTGAAAAAGAAACTTTACAGAAATCTAATTCCAGTACTTTATCATGGTGTGGAAGTAATCATGGGTAGTTTTTACTAAAAAATTCAATTTAAGAGCCAGCAACTAGTAGTGTGTCTTATGAGATAAGAAATACTCATCACCAAATAGTTTTCCCTCAAGTAATACATGTTTTGGCTTACTATCACCTTGAGAAAGATCAATAGCAAAGCATGACCTTTATTCTTATGTCACCACACTGTTCCCATATCGAAATTGACAGATGGACAGCAGCTTAAAAAGTAGAATTGGCCAAATGAAAAGGGAAATATAAAAATCCATTGAAGAAAACAAATGCTTAAAGAGTACAACTGGCCAAATGGAAAACAAAGTACAAAAGCTAATTGAAGAAATAATGGAAGAAAATGTAAAATACTTAATGAAAAAAAAAACAACACTGACCTGGAAAATAGATTCAGGAGATGATATCAGAATCACTGGACTACCTGAAAGCCATAATCAAAAGGAGCAAAGGAGGACCTGAACAGCATCTTTGAAGAAATTGTCAAGGAAAATTTTCCTGATATCTTGGAACCAGAGGGAAAAAATAGACACTGAAAGAATACAGCAGTCACCTCAGGAAAGAAATGCCAAAGTAAAAACTCTAAGGAACACTATAGACAAATTTCAGAATGTCAGATAAAGGAAAAAAATACGACAAGTGCCCAGAAAGAAACAATTCAAATATCATAGTGCCACAATAAGGATTTACATAGTATTTGGAAGCTGCAACATTAAAATATTGGAAGTCATGAAACATGATATTCCAGAAGCAAAGGAGCTAGAACTACAACCAAAAATGAATTACATGGCAAAATTAAGCAAAATACATGAAGGGAGGAAAGGTCATTCAAATTTGACCTCTACTATCAAGACCCAAGAGAATCATAAATAGGTAAGAAGGGAAAAGGGGAAGTGGTATGGCATTCAGATTCTTAAAAGAGAAGTTGAGTGAGTTACAGGAAGAAACAAACAGCAAAACTATATTAGGGGAGGACCTCAACTGTCCCCTCACAGAACTCAGTAATTCCAACAAAAAATTAAAAAAAAAACTAAGGAAGTAAATAGAATATGAGGGAATTTAGATATGACAGATGTATGGATAAAACTGAACAGAAAGGGAACAGAAAGGAATACACTTTTCTCTGTAGCACATGGCACGTACACATAAAATGACCATGTAATAGGTCATAATAACCTCCAAATCAAATGAAAAAGACAGAAATATTAAATACATTCCCCTCAGTTCATAATGCAATAGCAATTACATTAATAAAGGGCAATGAAATATTGATTAAAAATAAATTGGAAACTAAAAAATCTAATCCTAAAGAATAAGTATGTCAAAGAACAAAACATGGAAAGAATTAATAATTTCATTAAAGAGAATGACAACAATGAGACAACATAACAAAATTTGCAGAGTGCAGCCAAAACAGTACTTGGGGGAAAATTATTCCTTTAATTGTTTACATCAGCAAAATGGAAAAAGAACACATCAAAGCATCAGACATGGAACTAAAAAAAGAAAAACTAGAAAAAGAACAAATTACAAATCCCCAATTCAACACCAAATTGGAAATCCTGGAAATCAAAGGTGAGATTAATAAGATTGAAAGTAAAACAAAACAAACAAAAAAAACCTATTGAATTAATAAATAAATCCAAGAGTTGGTTTTATGAGAAAAAAACAACAAACAATAAGACAGATAAGGCATTGGTTAGTTTGATTAAAAAAGAATGAAGAAAAACAAATATCCAATATCAAAAATGAGAAATGTGAAATCAGCACCAATGAAGAAGAAATTAAAGCAATCATTAGGAAACAATTTGCACAATTATATGTCAATAAATCTGACAATCTGAGTAAAATCAATGAATATTTCTAAAACTATAAATTGTCTAGATTAACAGATTAGGAAATAAAATGCCTAAAAAAATTAGAAAAAATAATTGAACAAGCCATTAATTAACTCCCTAAGAAAAAATTCCCAGTGATAAATGGGTTGATGAATGAATTGTACCAAACATTTAAAAAACAATTAATTCCAAACATTACATAAACCATTTGGAAAAATAAGTGAAGAAATAGTTCTACCTACCTCTTTTTATGAAAAAAAATATGGTGCTGATACCTAAACCAAGAAGAGTTAAAACAGAGAAAGAAAAGTATAGACTAATTTCCCTAATGAATATTGATGCAAAAATTTTGAACAAAATGTTAGCAAGGCAATAACAGCAATAAATCAAAAGGATTATACCAGGAATGCTGAGTTGGTTCAATATTAAGAAAACTATCAACATAATTGACCATATCAATAACAAAGCCAACAGAAATCATATCATTTTCTGAATAGATGTTGAAATTGCTTTTGACAAAATACAACACCCATTCCTATTAAAAACACTAGAGAACATAGAAATAAAGGTAACATTCCTTAAAATGATAAGTAGAATCTATCTAAAACCATAAGCAAGCATTATAAGTAATGGGGATAAGCTAGAAACCTTCCAAATAAGATTATATGTGAAGCATGGATGCACATTATCATTCCTATTATTCAATACAGTAATAGAAATTTTAGCTATAGCACTAAGAGAAGAAAAAGAAATTGAAGGAATTAGAACAGGCAATGAGGAAACAAAAACTATCATTCTTGCAGATGATATGATGGTGGATGTAGAGAATCCTAGAGCATCAAGTAAAAAAAAAAGACTAAATAATTAACAACTTTAGCAAAGTTGCAGGATATAAGACAAACCCACATAAATCCTCAGAATTTCTTTATATGACCAACAAAGCCCAGCAGCAAGAGATAGAGAAATTTCACTTAAAGTTACTGTAAATACTATAAAATATTTGAGAATCTACCTGCCAAGACAAATCCAGGAACTATATGAACACATTTACAAAACACTTTTCACACAAATAAAGTCAGATCTAAATGATTGGAAAAATGTCAGTTGCTCATGGATAGGCTGAGCTAATATAATAAAAATGACAATTCTGCCTAAACTAATTTACTTATTCAGTGCCATGTCAACCAACTTACCAAAACAGGTATAAAAAAGTAATGACAAAATTAATCTGGGGAAACAAAATAGTCAAGAATATCAAGGGAATTTTAATGAAAAAAATAAGATACAAAGCAAGGTGACTTGGTAATATAAAATATCAAACTATATTATAAAGCAGTAATCATCAAAACTGTCTGGTACTGGCTAAGAAATAGAGTGAATCAGTGGAATAGCTTAAGCACACAAGACAGAGTAGTCAAGGACCACAGTAATGTAGTATTTGATAAATCCAAAGAACCCATCTTTTAGAATAAGAACTGACTATTTGACAAAAACTGCTGGGAAAACTGGAGAACAATGAGATACAAACTAGGTATAGACCAATATCTCACCTTGTATACTAAGATAAGGTCAAAATGGGTGTACAATTTAGACATAAAGGGTGAGACCATAAGCAAATTAGAAGAGCAAAGAATAGTCTACCTGTGAGATCAATGGAGAGGGGAAGAATTCATGACCAAACAAGTGATAGAGAGCATTACAAAATGCAAAATAGATAATTTTGATTGTATTAAATTGAAGAGCTTTTGTACAAACAAAATCAATGCCAACAAAATTAGAAGGAAAGCAGAAAGCTGGGAAACAATTTTTACAGAAAGTGTCTCTGATGAAGGCCTCATTTCTCAAATATATAGAGAACTGTGTCAAATTTGCAGCACCAGAAGTCATTCACCAATTTTTAAATGATCAAAGGATATGAATGGGTAGTTTTCAGATGAAGATGTTATAGCTATCAATAGGCATATGAAGAAGTGTTCTAAATCTCTTTTGATCAGAGAAATGCAAATGAAAATAACTCTGAGGTACCACCTCACAGCTATCAGATTTGCTAATATGACAAAAAAGGAAAATGATGAATGTTGGGGAAGATTGGAAAAATTGCATCATTAATGCACTATTGGTGGAGTTGTGAACTAATCTAACTATTCTGGAGAGCAATTTGCAACTATGCCCAAAGGGCAACCAAATTATTGGTACTCTCTGATCTAGCTATAGCACACTTGTTCTGTATCCCAAAAAGTGCATAAAAAAGGGAATAAGACCTGCATGTGCAAAAACATTTAGATTAACCCTTTTCATGGTGGCAAAATATTGGAAATTGAGGGGATGCTCATCAATTGGGGAATGGCTGAACAAGCCATGATATATGAATGTAATGGAATGCTATTATGAAATAAGAAATGATGAATAAGCAGATTTCAGAAAAATCTGGAAATATTTGTACAAAATGATACAAAATGAAGTGAGTAGAGCCAGGAAATAATTATACACAGGATCAGCAACATTGTGCGATAATCCACTCTGAATGACTCAGTTTTTCTCAGCAACAAAATAATCCAAGACAAATACAAAGGACTCACAAAGGAGAATGCTATCTATATCCAGATAAAGAACTGATGGTACTCGGAATGTAGATCAAATAATATTTTTTCACTTACTTTATCTACTTCACTCTTGACTCGGATATTAAACTGGTCTTCCTGACATAGTGGTTTAGGCATGTCAGTTCCTCAATTTGATAAATTCCAGTGACTCTTTATTACCTACTGGATCAAATATAAAATACTCTGTTTAGATCTTAAGGCCCTTCTAATCTGGCCCCTTCCTAACTCTCTAGTTTTCTGACACCCTATACCACTCTATGTACTCTGTGATCCAGTTAAATTGGCTTCTTTCCTGATCTTGGAATAAGACACTCCACCTACTGACTTCTTTGCATTTTCAATGGCTTTTTCCCATGCCTGGAATTCTTTCCCTCCTCATTTGTGCCTCCTGGTTTCCTGGTTTCCTTCAAGTCCCAGCTAAAGTCCCATCTTCAAGAAGCCATCCCCATACCACCTTAATTTTGATTTGTTTCCCTTGAGATTATCTGTAGTTTATCCTGTCTATATCTTGTTTGTTCACAGTTGTATGTTATCTCCAACATTAGACTTTGAGTTCTTTGAGAGCAAGTACTATTTCCACACATACCCCTTTCTTGCTAGGAAGCTAGGTTTACATAAATAAAGAGTGCTAGACTGAGCCACAAAAACCTAATTTCAAATCCAGCCTGTGACACTTAACTAGTTAATGAGACCCTGGATAAGTCACTTAAAGTGTTTCTGCCCCAGTTTCCACATTGGTAAAATGGGGCATCATAATAACACCTACCTCCCCTTAAGGGTTACTGTGAGGATAACATGAAATAATATTTTTAAAGTACTTGGCAAACATCAAAGTTCTATAAAAATCTTAGTTGTTGTCTTCCCAGTGCTTAACACAGTACTTGACACAAAACTGGTGCTTACCAAATGCTAATTTGCTTAACCTGACCTGACTTGTAAAGAGAAAAAACAAAAACAAAAACTAGGGTTTTTCTCTATTTATAGTGTTGCAGATTTAGAACTGGAAGAGCCTACAGAATGCCAGCTTCCTCATTTTTCATGTGAGAAATCTGAGATTCAGGAAAGTCCAGTGACTTTGTCAATATGACAAACAAAGCAACTATAAAAACAGAATTTCAACTCAGGTATTCTAGCTCTGAAATCAATACTTTTTCAAATACAGTAAAAGTAAGTGCCCTTCCCCCACTAAAGTATTTAAATTTGAGTCTTACTCTAGACCTTATGCAAAAATTGAATTTTCTTTTATGAGGGAAAAGACAGAATTTCAACATAGAACTCCAGCTCAAACCAGAAGTGCTAAGCAGAGAGAATCTCCACTATCGTGTGATTGGCAGATCAATGTCTAAAAGAAACAAGACCAGTGGAGGAGTGGCATTTTGCAAATGGTGTAGTATACAACCTGAAAGACCATCAAAGAATAGAACTAGTGGAAGCAGTGTGATGACATTTTTGGAAGCTTTAGTGGCCCCTCCTCATATATGCTCAAGTCATACATGCTCCCTAGGCATGTTAACTCTTCCTAAATATGTTGTGCATATTTGAAGGACAATATACTCTAATTTTGTAAATATTCTGTTTCTATCTCTCATATTATATTTCATCAAGTAATATTGACTTGATATTATTGTGCCCTATGTCTGCTTTATATAAGTAAACATATTGATGAAACACTGACTACTGTGTTTTGAGTGGATGCAGAACCACTCAATACCTTGAAATGCAGCCAAGTTTGGAGGTAAATGGATAGGGAGCTATATGCAAGAAAGGGTTTCCCAGGTGTTGAACATTAAAAATGAAAAAAAAAACCTAGGAGCAAAAAGAAATAACTTTAAAAAAAGGTGGAAAAGAAACTGAGGAGCAAATAAACCTTTAAAGAGCTTGGCAGTTAAATCAGATGGCTTATCTCTAGTTAAAACTGGAAGGAGAACAACAAATTAACAGAAAATGTACCAGATTACAAAGTCCTTTTTTCATTAATAATAATAGTACAACCAACACATTTAGTTAGACTCTATTGCCACAGCACCCAATGTACAATATGAAGAATTTGCAATACTTTAGAAGATTATTGAGCAGAAAGCCTTGACCCAATTAATACATACAAAGGAACTGATTATTAGAAGCAACTACATTTAAAAAATAATCAATAGATAAATGTTTAAGATAACTCAAAGAGAGAAAAATGGAAAAGATCAGTTTTTTTCTTTTATCACAAACTCTCCATACACAGCAGAATGTTTATTGGTAATCACATTCACATAAATTTTATATCCAAAAAACTCTTCTTGAGAATTATACATTCATACATACTTACGTACATGGGGGTATTAAATGTTCAAGGAGGAGTACCACCTTGGGCTAGCAAAGTGCTTGCCAAGCCCCTTTCAGGGCTGCTCATCCATATTTAATGTCCACCTTTCACCCAACTCTCACCTCTGGCTCCAAGTAGCTGTAGCATGCACAGCAACTACACCTTGGTAAAACCATCTTGGCAGACAGGCTAAACCAGGTTGATGGTAACAGAAAGGCCTCAAATCTGTTGATGAGTTACTGTGGTGTCTGCCTCAAGCATGTGAAAATTTCCCTTAATGGAATGAACAAATGTGAACAATTTGTTCCAATGGTCATGAAGAATGCTGAAGCAGGTGCTGTGGAGTGCATAGAGCTTGGTTAGACATTGAAGATGCCAAGGTTGTCAATTGCTTCCTGGGACATCTCTAGTCCTATTGACTTTTATCCTGCACCTTGATGACTCTGGAAGTGAGAATAAGGCTAAGGACTTTGTACAACTCTGCCTCATTTAAATCCAATTCATGCACAAGTCAAAATATCACCCTGTGATTTCACTAGTCCTCTTCAAAAACTAAGGATGGACAAGAATAACAACATGAATACATACATTGAGAGTGTCCAGGATAATGAGAAGACTGAGAGGATAAGCTATTTATAGGCTAATTATTTCCTATAGCAAACTCTGTTTTGTGTTCTTACTATGACCCCCCCCCCTCCAATCCCTTTACCCTCCAGATCTTTCCCAGGCCTTCATCATCCCACTTGTTATCTTCTCCTCCCTTCCCCATCTTGACCCTTTGGTCAAACAGTTCAGCTCTACACTGTTGTCTTCTCTTGAATCTCTTGTCTTTTTATCATAACAAAATTCTTGCCCTTCTTGACTTTGTATTATTTCTACCATATACTGCCTTCACACCTACTCATATATTACTAAATGTAGCTGGTGGAAATTATGAATCTGTGAGATTGGCTTTGCTACAATTTTATGCTACATAATCTTAACTGGGCCCTTACTACATTAAGGAGATTCTTTTACTTTTTCCTAATCAATTCACTTTTCTACTCACACCCCAGCATCTTTTACAAACTTTTAAATCCCTCCTCAAATCTCTATTTCTCCATCCTCTCAGATGAGAACATTCACTGAAAAAACTGATTCTATTCAAAGACAGCTTACTTTTCTCTTTCTTTGTGCAAAGGCAAACACCTCTACATGCACAACTGATCCCATCCCCCCCTCTATTTTCTTCAGTTTATTGCTCTATCTTCTCTCCTATAATACTGATCTGCATTGATCCCCATCTAATGGCTGGTGCTGTACAGACTAGAAACATACTCATTTCTCCCAAATGCTAAAAAAATGCCAAACAAATAAACAATAATCACAAAAATGCACTTATTCCATTTATTACTGTTAATTATCATCCTATACCTCTACTCCCTTGTGAGACCAAGATCATTTAGAAGGCCAATAAGGGTTTCCATTTCCTTTTCTTTTGCTATTTTATCTTTGTATTCTGGCTTTTGACAACATCATTTGAACAATATAGTTCTCTCCAAAGTTATTAATGATCTCTTTATTGTCAAATCCAATGACTATTTTCATGATCCTCATCTTTCTTTACCTTGCAGTTTTTGACGTTGTTGATCAGCTTCTCCTTGATATTCTCTTCTTTTTTGACTGTACTCTCTCCTGGTTCTCCTACCTGCCTTATTCCTCCTTCTTTATCTCCTTTGATGAATTTTCATCCAGATCATATTCACCAACTGTGAGAATCCATCAGTACTTTGTTCTGGTCCCTTTTGTCCTTCTATACTATTTTACTCAGTGATGTCATCAGCTCCCATGGATTCAACTATCATCTCCATGCACATGAATCTTGAATTTGCATGTCCAGCTATAACATCCCTCCTGACTTCTAGGCTCTTGTCTCCATCTGCCTAGTAGGTGTATCTAAATAAATATCTCATAAACATCTTAAATTCAACACTAATTATCTTTCCTCCAAAATCCTTGCCTCTTCCTAACTTGTCAAGGGCACCGCTATCTCCCCAATCATTTATACTCACAATCTAAGTGTCATCCTCAACTATTCACTCTCTCTCAACCCCCATCTAATTAATGATCATCCTGTAATTTTTATCTTTGTAACATCTCTTACATGTGTGTCCTTCTCATCTCTGACCATGAAACTACCCTGATACAGGAGCTCATCAACCTCACACCTGGACTACTGTAATAGCATCCTTAATGGTCTCCTCTCCCCATCTGTCCCTAAGTTAATATATCTTCCACTTAGCTCTCAAATTGATCTTCCTAAAGTACAGTTCTGACCATGTCATCTCCTTATTCAATAATTTCCATTGAATCCCTATTAACTGTAAGATTAATGAGAAATTCCCATGTTTAGTTTTTAAAACCCTTCATAACCTGGCATTTTCTGACTTTTCCAGTTTTCTTAAATTATATTTTCCTTCATATACTCTGAGATCCAGTGGCAGTGGTCTCCTGGCTATTCCTCACAAACAACACTCCATCTCCTGACTTTAAGAATTTTCATTGGTTGTCCTCTATGGTTGGAATGCTTTCCCTCTTTATCTCCACCTCCTAACATACCTTGGCTTCCTTTAAGCCAAGTTATGCCTTTAGCAAGAAATTCTTCCCAGTTCTCTTTAACCTTAGAAACATCTCTTTAAGAATAACCCCAAGCATTAATCATATATATAATATATATGTGTGTGTGTGTATGTATATGTATATACATATATGTATGTATATGTGTATATGTACATATGTATATACATATATGTATGTATATGTATATATATATATTAAATTTTTTGCATGTTTTCTCTTCCATTAGACTGTGAGCCACTTGAGAGCATGGATTATATTTTTTTTGCCTTTCTTTGTATCCCCAGAACATAGCATTGTTTTTTGAATGTAAGAAGCATTTGAATAAATACTTAGTTGACTGACTATAATAGGCTACAATTAAATTCATAAAACTTAGTCAAAAGTGAAAAGAATATATAAGATTCTGCTATGTATTTTTTATTTAAAAAGTAAAACTAATGGAATATTGATGGTTCTTCTCAAATGATATGTCCACACATCTGTTAAAATGTTGACAGATGGGGCTATAGCAATAACTTTCTTCAGTAGTTAGTTAAATATTAACATCAACTTACATGTAAATCAAGCAGCATATGCTCACCTTATGTATCTATAGATGCCAGATGTGGGAGGGAAGGAGGGAGAGATGGAGTAAGTATTTATATAGCATTTAACATGTTCCAGGTATTATTGTTTGATCCTCACAACAGCTCTACATTTTACAGCTGAGGAAGCTGAGGCAAACAAAGGTTAAGCAATTTCCTCAGGATCATGTAACTAGTAAGTTTATGAAGTCACAGTTGAACTCAGACCTTCCTGACTCCAAGACCAGAGCTAAATCTACTGGACTACCTAGTTTCCTCAAAATATTGGAAAGAGATCCAGTCTCAAATGATTTTGGTTAGGCATTGTGTCTGATTGATCTTGGCTATATAACTTAATATCTCAGTCAACATTGGGAAACTCTCTAAGAATATAAGCTAAAGAGAGGACTCAATTACATGAAAAGATAATTTTCTAAGCCAGTAGCACATTAAGAAACTAAGAATAGAAGGTAAAGGGAAGGGGTTTGCCTATATGGATAAAAATTTCCTAATCAAGAAGCTCCCATACAAATGAAATCCCAGGTCCAGTCCCTATTCTTTTTGCCATGTTGATTGTATCAAATTTCAGGTAACTCCAATGCTTTCTCATTGAAATTAAGATCAATGTTAAAGAGATTAGACTAATCATTCAATATTAAAACTAAGTGAGTAAGAAATATAAAATTTCCAGACAATAACAGTGGCTCAATAAGTACATATTAAGCAGATTCTATAGAGGGAAAATCATCTGGGACAACAATTCATTTAAAGGAAAAGATTAAGTTGGAATGCTTTGGAGAATGTGTACAGTGCTTTAAATGATTTTAAATGTTTAAATCCTGGTCATTTTGATACCAATATTTTCCCAAATTTGATATATAGCTGCAAATTATGAAACACTACAATTTCAGACAAATCAAAATTTAAAGTCATACAAAATATAATGTAAATAGGCCTAGTAGATACAAAGATGCATCACTTTGTTGCCAATAAGACATCTCATATCCATTATTTAAGTGGATTTTATTTACTTTTTATTTACTTACTTTTTTTTGCCCACAAATCACTGGTAAAAGGAGGTGAACCAGATATGGAGCAAAAATAATAAACATTGAATGTACACTTTTAAATTGTCATTTGAAATAATATACCATAACATGTATTAAAACAATTTGAAGGTGGCTTACACTAATCAAATTGCTTATTTGTGGAGAATTATTGGAAATCTGTGTGCATGATCCAAATAAAAAGAGACTCAATAGAGGGATTGTGTCACCAACTGGTAGAAGAAAAGACCAAAATGATTCAATCACAGCTGCTTCAAAATAAAATCGCAAAGAATAATCAATTGGAATAAAATCATTAGATCATGAGACAGATCATGTGGTGGCAATATTTTAAGTTAACAGAGTATTGTTTCAGATTTCATGGAATTTTTATAATGAATTCTGAAAAGAAAAATGACTGTTTTCCATTATTTATTTTATTTAATAATTGCCACTTAGAATTTCCTCTGTTGACCATATATCAAGGATAGATTACTATTAATGAAGTTGAGTAATTGGCAAAAATGTTGACATTTTAATTTCAATTAACCTTTTTTTTAAACTTCAGTTCTGTCACTTTCTCAATAAGTTCAAATTTTATTAGACTGTGATAGCATTGTTTGTAGATATTGACTTTCTTTTGGTATTGCTGTCTTTTAAAAAATGAAAGTTAACCTAACAGAGATAATTATTTATCAAACAGTATATTCGTCAAATTTTTAATCACATATTTATAAGTATTTGATGAACATCATTTGCTAGATTTCACTTTCTTTTCCTTAAAAGAAGTCCATTATTTTATTTATGTCCATTATGTTATTTTTTCTCTTAATAACATATTTTTTTCCAATTACACATAAGGATAGTTTTCAACGTTCAATTTGATAAGATTTTGAGTTCAATAATTCCAGGAGCCAAGAAGACAGAAGAAGCAGTACATCGTTATCCCTCTCCCATTCTCATTACTGAACACACATAAAATAGCACCCCAGAACAGATCCTGGAACAGCAGAGCCAGTGGAAAGACAGAGTGGAGCAGTCCTTTGATCCAGGAGTCTTGGAGCATCAGCAAAAAAAAAAAAGGTCCACCTCAATGAGGTAAAAAAGGGGAGTGTATAAAAATATTTATAGCAGCCCTTTTTGTGGTGGCAAAGAATTAGAAATTGAGGGGATGCACATCAATTGGGGAATGACTGAATTGTGGTATATGAATGTACTAGAATAATATTCTTCCAGAAGAAATGATGAGCAGGATGATTTCAGAAAATAAAACAATGAAAGACATATGTGAACTGATGTTGAGTGAAGTGAACAGAACTAGAACATTGTGCACGGTAACAGCAATGCTGTGTGATAATCAACTATAGTAGATTTAGCTCTTCTCAGCAATACAATGATCTGAGACATTTTCAAAAGACTCAGGATGGAAAATGCTATCAACATGCTGAGAAAGAACAATGGTGTTTGAAAGCACATCAAAACATACTATTTTCATTTGTTTTTGTTTTTTCTCTCTCATTATTTTTCCTTTTGTTAAGAGCCTTCTTTCACAACCTGATTAATGTGGAAATATATTTAATATGATCGTACATGTATAACCTAAATCACATTGCTTCCTCTCTTAAAGAGGAGGAATGGCAGTGGTGGGAGGGAGAAAAATGTTATACACAAGTTTTTTAAAAATGGAAACAACTCAGTTTATTAGTAAGTAAATGACATTTTGTGTAAACATTCAGATTGACAAATTTTTTTTCTTTTAATATTTTTTAGTTTTCAATATTCGCTTTTATAAAATTTTGGGTGCCCAATTTTTCTCCCTCACTCCCCTCCTCCCTCCCCAAGAGGGCATGCAATCAGATATAGGCTACACATGTGTAATCATGTTAAACATATTTCTACATTAGTCACGTTGTAAAAGAAGAATCAGAACAAAAGGGAAAAACCATGAGAAAGAAAATAACGTGCTTCAATTATATTCAGACTCCATAGTATTTTCTCTGGATGTGGATAGAATATTCCATCACAAGACTTTTGGAATTGTCTTAGATAATTGTATTTCTGAGAAAAGCTAGGTCTATCAGAGTTAGTCATCACACAGTGTTGCTATTACTGTGTACAATGTTCTCCTGGTTCTGCCCATTTCACTCAGCATCAGTTCATGTAAGTCTTTCCAAGCTTTTCTAAAATTCTCTCACTTATCATTTCTTATAGAACAATAATATTCCATTACATTCATATACCACAACTTGTTCAGCCATTTTCCAACTGATGAGCATCCCCTCAATTTCCAATTCTTTGCCACCACAAAAAGAGCTGCAATAAATATTTTTGTACAGATTGGTCCTTTTACCTGTTTTATGACCTCTTTGGGATATAGACCTAGCAGTGATATTGCTGGATCAAAGAGTATGCACAGTTTTATAGCTTTTTGGATTTAGTTCCAAATTGCTCCCCAGAATAGTTGGCTCAGTTCACAACTCCACCAACAATGCATTAGTGTTTCAACTTTCCAACATCTCCAATATTTATCATTTTCTTTTTTTTTATAATTTTAGACAATCTGATAGATAAGGTGGTACCTAATTTGCATTTCTATAATCAATAGTGATTTAGAACATTTTTTTCATATGACTATAGAAATCTTCAATTTTTTCATCTGAAACTGCTTGTTTATATCTTTTGACAATTTTAATTTAACTTGCATTCTTATATATTTGACTCAGTTCTCTACATATTTGGGAAATGAGGTCTTTATCAGACAGTATCTGTAAAAATTATTTCCCAGTTTCCTGCTTCCCTTCTAATATTTGTTGCATTGGCTTTGTGCAAAACCTTTTTAATTGGATATAATCAAAATTACCCATTTTGTATTTCATAATGTTTTCTATCTTTTGTTTGGTCATGAATTCTTCCCTTCTCCATAGATCTAACAGGTAAACTATTGCTAGCTCTCCTAATTGGCTTATGGTATCACACTTTATATCTAAACCATCTATCCATTTTGACCTTAGCTTGGTATACAGTGTAAGATATTGGTCTATATGACTAGTTTCTACTATAATATTTTCCAGTTTTCTCAGAAGTTTTTGTTAAATTGTTCTTGTCCCAGAAGCTGGAGTCTTTGGGTTTATCAAAGAGCAGATTACTATCATCATTGACTACTCTGTCTTGTATACCTAACCTATTCTACTGATCCGCCACTCTATATCTTAGCCAGTAGCAGATAGTTCTGATGACTACTGTTTTATAACACACTTTAAGATCTGGTATGGTTAGGCCACCTTCTCTTGCATTTCTTTTCATTAATTCCCCTGATATTCTGGATCTTTTTTTTCTTCCAGATGATTTTTGTTAATATTTTTTCTAACTCTATAAAATAATTTTTGGTAGTATGATTGGTATTGCATTGAATTAATAAATTAATTTTAGTAGAATTGTAATTTTTTATTATATGAGCTTGTCCTACACAGGAGAAAAATTGGTATTTTTCCAAGTGTTTAGATCTGATTTATTTGTGTGAAAAGTGTTTTGTAATTGTGTTCATACTGTTACTGGGGTTGTTTTGGCAGGTAAATTTCCAAATACTTCATATTGTCTACAGTTATTTTTAAATGCATTTTCTCTTTCAATCTCTTACTCCAGGGATTTGTTCACAGTATATAGAAATGCTGATATTTTATGTGGGTTCATTTTATATCCTGCTACTTTGCTAAAGATGCTAATTATTACAAGTAGTTTTTTACTTGATTCTCTAAAATTCTCCAAGTACACCATCATATCATCCTCAAAGAGTGATAGCTTTGTTTCCTTATTGCCTATTTTAATTACTTCATTTCTTTTTGTACTCATTGCTGAATCTAATATCTCTAGTACGATATTGAAGAACAGTGGTGATAATGGACATCTTTTTTTCACCCCTTGTCTTATTGGGAAAGCTTCTAGCTTATCCTCATTACATATAATGCTTGCTATTGGTTTTAGATAGATAATACTTATCCTTTGAAGGAAAACTCCATTTATTATTATGCTTTGTAGTGGTTCTAATACAGATGGGTGCTGCATTTTGTCAAAAGCTTTTTCTGCATTCATTGAGCTAATCAAATGATTTCTGTTAGTTTTATCATTGATATTGTCAATTATGCTGATAATTTTCCTAATATTGAACTTACCCTGTATTCCTGGTATAAATCTCACCTGGTCACAGTGTATAATCCTCATGACAAATTGGTGTAATTTCTTTGGTAATATTTTATTTAAAATTTTTGCATCTATATCCATTAAGGAAATTGGTCTATAATTTTCTTTCTCTGTTTTGGCTCTTCTTGATTTACTTATCAGCACCATATTTGTATCATAAAAAGAATTTGGCAGGACTCCTTCTTCACTTATCTTTCCATATAGTCTATATAGTTTTAGAATTAATTGTTTTAAAATGTTTTTAGAATGCACTTGTAAATCCATCTTGCACTGGTTATTTTTTTTTCTTAAGAAGTTCGTTGATGGCTTGTTCAATTTCTTTTTCTCAAATAGGCTTAAGGATTTCATTTCCTGTTCTGTTGATCTGAGCAATTTACATTTTTGTAAATGTTCATCCATTTTACTTAGAATGTAAGATTTATTGGCATACACTTGGACAAAATGATTCCTAATTATGGCTTTAATTTCCTTGTCATTGTTGGTGAATTCACTCTTTCATTTTTAATACTGGTAATTTGGTTTTCTTTCTTTTTTAAATCAAATTAACCAAAGGTTTATCTATTTTCTTGTTTTATTTCCCATAATATCAGCTCTTAGATTTATTATTAGTTCAATTGTTTTCTTAATTTCTATTTTATTATTCTCTCCTTTGATTTTCAGAATTTCTAATTTGGTATCTAATTGGGGATTTTTAATTTGCTTCTTTCCTGACTCTTTTAGTTTCATGTCCAATTCATTCATCTCCTCTTTTTCTATTTTATTTATGAAAACTTTTCAGAGGTATAAAATTTACCCTAAGTAGTCCTTTGGCTGCATTCTATAAATTTTGGCAAGTTGTCTCATTATTGTCATTCTCTTTCATGAAATTATTGTTTCTATGATTTGGTGTTTTTTCCACTCTTTCTTTATGATTAGATTATATATGTTCCAAATAATTTTAATCATGCCATTGCCCTTTGGAACATGTAATTTTTATTGCATCATGATCTGAAAAGGATGCATTTAATATTTCTGCTTTTCTGCATTGGATTGTGAGGTTCTTATGTCCTAATACGTGGCCATTTTTTTGTAGCTGTCATGTACTGCTGAGAAAAAGGTCTATTCCTTTCTATCCCCTTTCACTTTTCTCTAGAAGTCTATCAGATCTGACATTTGTAAAATTCTAATCACCTCCTTCACTTATTTCTTGTTTATTTTATATTTAGATTTATCTAGTTCTGAGGGGGACAGTTTAAAGTCTCCTAGTAGTATACTTTTGCTGGAACTCACTCTAAGAATTTGGATGCTTTCCCACTTGTTGCATATATGTTTAGTAGTAATATTATTTCATTTTCTATGGTACCTTTTAGCAACATGTAGTTTCCTTCCTTATCTCTTTTAATTAGGCTTATTATTGATTTTTCTTTGTCTGAGATCAGGATTGCTACTCCTGCTTTTCTTTTTTACTTCAACTGAAACATAATATATGGTGCTCTAACCTTTTACTTTTACTCTGTGTGTATCTGACTGCTTCAAATGTCTTTCTCATAAACAACAATTATAGGATTCTGTTTTTTAATCTACTCTGCTATCTGCTTCTGTTTTATGGAAGAGTTCATTCCATTCACATTCACATTTATAATTACTATATATTTCCCTCCATCCTATTTTTCACTCTGTATGCACTTTTCTCTCTCCTTTCATCCTTTCCCTCCCCACCAGTGTTTTGCTTCAAACCACTGACTCCCTCATTCTACCCTCTCTCTTATCAGCTCCCCTCCCTTTTCTTTCCCCTCCTACTTCCCTATAGGGCAAGACAAATTTCTACAACCAATTAAGTGTGTATGTTATTCCCTCTTTGAACCAAATGTTATAAGTGTAAGTTTCACACAATGCTCCCTTCTTTCCCTCTACTATATTAGGTATTTTGTGCCTCTTTACCTGATGTAATTTATCCTATTCTGCCTCTCCCTTTCTCCTTCCCCCATCCAATCCTTTTTTTCACCCTGTAATATTTTTATCATCATTTCAACATTAACATATACTCATATCCTCTTCTAACTGTCCTAATAGAGATAGTTCTCAAGAATTACAAGTATCATCTTCCCATGTATGGATGTAATTGTTTAACCTTATTGAATAACATTTTTCTTTCTTTCTTTTCTATATATCTTTTTTATGCTTCTCTTACTTCTTGTATTTGAAGACTGAATTTTCTGTTCAGCTTTGGTCTTTTCATCAAGAAAGTTTGAAAGCTCCCTATTTCATTGAATGTTCATCTTTTTCGCTGAAAGAATATGTTCAGTTTTGCTGGTTAGGAGATCCTTGATTGTAATTCTAGCTCTTTTGCCCTCCAGAATGTCATATTCCAAGACCACAATCCTTTAATGTAGAAGCTGCTAAATCTTGTGTTATCCTGACTGTGGCTCCACAAGACTTGAATTATTTCTTTCTGGTAGATTGCAATATTTTCTTCTTGACCCAGGAACTCTGGAATTTGGGTACAATATTCCTTGGAATTTTTATTTTGGGATGTCTTTCAGGAGGTGATCAGTGTATTCTATTTCTATTTTACATCCTGGTTCTAGAATATCAGGGCAGTTTCTTTGATAATTTATTGAAAGATGATGTCTAGGCTCTTTTTTATCATGGCTTTTAGGTAGTCTAATAATTTTTAAATTGTCTCTTATGAATATCTTTTTCAGGTCAATTGTTTTTCCAACAAAGTGTGTGTGTTTTTTTTTTTTCATCTTCTTCCACTTTTTCATTCCTTTGATTTTCCCAATGTTCTTGTACTGGGAGTCAGGTCATCAACTTTATGCTCTGGGTTCTCAGGTGCTGGCAGCTTGTCCACTGCTCTGGAGTAGCCTAGCCTAGTTGAGCCTGCTTCTGGGGCCTCACAGCTGATTTGCTGTGGCATTGGCATGTGCCAGGGACTTCAGTTGCTTATCTCTTTTGTGGCTGAGATTTTGAAAATAATAGGCAAAATTCAAAAACAATTCACCTTTGCATACTGTTTTCATGGTTTGGCAAATACATAATTATACATAATTTTATATATATATTATATATATATAATTTGAAGAATCTGAAACTCAGAAAAGATATGACTTTCTAATGCTAGTACTGGAAATTAAGGATAGGTCTGCAGACATGATGAAAATGCTTTTGAAATCTTTATTCAGAGACAGTTCTGTGCTTTTTTCCACTATGTATTGTCATTAAATCTGTTCAACATGATAATAAGTCCCACTATATTAATCTTACTTTGTAGTCTAATAAATGTATTATTTCATCAGTGGGGTTTTTCCCAGAAATAGTGTAGCTAGCAAACCATTTTTCACCTCACAAATAAAAACAGTATATATCCTATGTTTAAGAAACTAAAATTGTACATTTTACTTTTTGAGGATATGTTGTCATGTAATAAAGAACATAGTTGTAGTCTTCAAAATGTTCAAATAGCAACATATGCATTTGCACTACCTACATTTAATGAAGCCACAAATTCTAACTTCTAGTGATCCTCAATGTTAGTAATGAACGAGAGACTAGATTTCAATTTTTTTAAATATGATGTCAGGATCAAAGGCAATCTAAAAAAGAAAATGGTTCTAGAAGATTGGGAGATCTTTCTGGGGGAGGGGTTGGTTATTTATTGACCTCATTGTCATATACCTGTGAAACCTTTCCAGTAATCTAGCACTATGCCAGGAAACTGAATTGCTTCTATTTGAATTGTCTTAGGAAATTTCTGAAGATCACTTGCAAAGATGAGATACTAGATACTAAGGTTCTTTCTTGAGTTGAATTGCAAAGCATTCAAACTCTACTGCAAAGAGCACAACTTATGGGCTGACCACATTGTTCAAATGACAAACATATATTTGCCTAAAAGACTATTTTACACAGAACTTGCACAAGGCGAATACTCACATGGAGGTCAAAAGTAGCCATACAAGGACACTTTCTGAAGAACTCTAGAATATATTGGGAGACATGGGAGACACTGGCTCAGGATCACCTAGCATGGTGTGCCCACATCAAAGAAGATGCGATACTCTATGAGCATAGTAGAATTGCAATAGCTCGAAAGAAATGTGAGGAGCATAAATTTAGGGACAACTATACTCTAAACCTTCATAGGGACTATTTGTTACTGACCTGTGATAGGACTTTCTGAGCTCATATTTTTCTGATCAGCCACAGTCAGACACATTTGACCCCCACATAGTGATGTCATTTTGGTCCTTTTTGAGCATGAAGGAAAGCAACTATCCAACCAGTCTATTTATAAATAATATATCAATATATTATTAATTAATAATATTGATAAATTATAATAATTATTGATATAAAACATGGTATAAATATATTCACCCCCTGAGGATGTATATTATAAAAATGCAGACAAGATTGCTGAACTGGTGCTGGTGATATCTGAAACACTGAGAATAAGATATGTGCTGCCAATCCAGAGACTAGCAGATTCTCTTGTTATCCTAAAAAGAGAAAAGGTAGATTGTTTAAACTAAGTGGCAGTAAGCTTGATGGTGGATGGGGGCAGAAGTGGTAAACTAAAAAAGATGGCACAATTATTGGATTTGTGAATAACAAGCAGCTGGGTGAGACAATTAATATGTTGGATAGCAGAATAGGGATCCCTCCAAAGTTTCAACAGATTGAAATGATATACCAAAAAAAAAAAAAAAGAAAAGAAAAAGAAATATATTAAAGGAAATGTTAAAGTTCTTTTAACACAATGCAATAAATAAGCTTTACAAGGATAGGATGAGAAAGAGATGAATGTGATAGTTTGTGTAAAAATAAGAAGAGATACTAATTATATCAACATACAGTTGCAAATTCAACATGATACCAATAAGTCTAGTTTTATTTGAGGGTGTATTGATAGTGCTATAGTTTTTAAAATATGAAATATAATTACCTCGTTGTAGTCTGTATTAGTCACACCATCTCTCAAGCATTGCACTCTGCTTTGGATGATATGTTTGCAGAAGAATAGACAACCTCGAGCATGGACATAAGAGGGAGGCCAATATGTTATGAAACACCCAAAATGCTATTACATGATATCAATTAAAGTAATTAGGATATTTACCCTTGAGATGATGATTTTAAAAGATGAAGGAATTGATTAGGCCTTAATAACTAGGGGGAATGTTATTCTGGAACTAATTCTAACCAATAATGAAAGATGGATTACTAAAATAGAAATTATGGAAATCGTAGGAGGAAGAAATCATTCTATCATAAATGTATGATAAACTAGAGGAAAACTGGGCACTGTCTAACATATAGCCTAGGTTTTTACTGAACAAATTGCAAAGTATTTCAAGAAAAAAATAAGTAGGATCCCACATGCTAAAATTACTTGAGTGAAATTAGTTTAAGATTAATGGGAAACTTTCAAGAAAGTAATTGTTAATATACAAACAAAAATTATTCTGATCATAAGGGAAAAAAAAACCTTGAAGAGAATGTTGTTAAGAGTTTAATATGAAGGCAAAAATAGCCTAGTTTTTAGAAACATTGATAAACAAGGAACTCACAGATTTTTGCAAAGGAATTATAGACATCAAAATCAGGAGCAGGTAGTGAATGATGAATATAAAATGTGGCATATTCCTCTAATTAGTCTTGTAGACAAAATAATTGATGCTTAGATTTAAATGATTAGGTTCAGGAACTGACAGCAGAAGGTGTGTATTAAAAGGATTCACAGAGGAGATTATTATTTAGTAGCCTCTTGTTCTAGCAGATGCAATCATAGCAGGCTCTGAATTGATAAGGTGATCAGTCATGTGTCATAATAGAATTCCCATTCCTAATTATTTGGAATATGAAGGGATATGCAATATCCTTTCAATTAAAAAAAAAGCTTGATAATGCCTAATGTGAAACCAATTCTCCTAGTATGACATTTATATCACAAAATATGGCTTGATAAAAAAAGAGAAAAAACGCAGGCAGTATATGACATTTCCTGAGACAGTCTATTCAAGTGATCTCAAGAAGAACCACAATAACTTGTAATAGTATGGATATGCCATCTTTTCTCTATGAAGGAGTTTCCATAGCCAAGGGAAGAAAATTTCTTATAAGTCATTACTATTAAGTAGAAAAGTGGAACCATAGAAAATGGTTTCCATTACTATCGATCACATAGATAACAGAATTAGCCCAATAATAAAACATTTGTGTTACACCCACAGCTTGCAATGCCCAGTATATATCAGTAAGTAACAAGCCTATTGGTGATGAACTTTACCATACTTAACGTAGTTGGCCTGCTGAAAACAGATAGTGTCATCCGGACATAATAATGTGTGCATACAAAGCTTTAATGTATATTTCTTTTAAAACAGATATGGAGAGATATTTTTCAATAAAGTTGTCCAAATAAAATGTAATTTATTTTTATAATGTATACAAGATACAGAGTATATTTTCTCAAATATGGTATATTATTTGGTAGAAACTAACACCAATCAATAGGATTTTCTTAAGTGCTTTCTGTGTGCTAAGCACTAAAGACACACACACACACACACACACACACACTCTGAAATAATGCCTACCCTTATGGAGCTGACAGGCTCTCAGGGAAGTAAAAGTGTAGATAAAGAAATATATACTACATAAATACAAGAAAATTTGAGGGAAGAAGTCATTGGTGTTAGGGGGTCAGGAAAGGTCTCATGGGGAGGGTGGTGTGTGAGCTGAGCTTTGAAGAAACTTAGGGATTCTACAAGGCCAAAGCAAGAAGAAGGTCCATTCTAACTGTGAGAGACAGTTATTATAATAGCACAGAGGTAAGGGATGGAGTTTTGTATGTGAGGAATATTACAAAGATCAATTTATATCATACAGTGCATGGAAGATATCACTCTATAAGTAGGTAAAAAAGTTTAAAGTTTGGACCTCATTGGCTCATTTGTTGGCTTTGAATGATATGAGACAGAGAAAGAGAAGAGAGAGACAAAGAGACAAAAATAGAGAGATGAAGACCAAGAGTAACAAAAAGACAGAGAGAGAATAAATAGAACATACTTTTAGTATTATATTTGGCTCTGAATTTAGCAGAGAACAAACGGAGTTGATTAAGCTATTAAATATGCTATTAAGCTAACCAGAGACATGGTTAGACCTGTGCTTTAGGGATACTATTTTGGCAACTTTATGGAAAATGGATTGGAGGTGAGAGAGACTTAAATCAGGGAGACAATCAGAGGGCTATTACAATAGTGCAAGGGAGAGGTGAAATGGGCCACAACTAGTTTGTTGATCACGTATATTAAGAGAAGAATTAAAATGTAAGAGATATTTTATAAGTAGAAAACAAAAGATTTGAAAACTGACTGGATACATAAGGTAATAGAGAGTAAGAAGTTGAATGTAGCATGAAGTTTGGAGGCCTAGAAGAATGGTGGTTCCCTTGAAAGAAAAACAGAAGCTCATAAGAGGAGTGGGTTTGGTGAAGGTACAGATAGAGATAGTGAGTTTTGTTTTAAAATTACCAAACTGAAGATTACTAAGGATTACAAGTTTGGAATGTCTAGTAGGTAATGGAAGGTATGAGGTGAGCTCAGAAGGAAAACTAAACCTAGATATATAGAGTTGAGAGTCATCTGCATAGAGATAATATTGAAAAATTTCAAAGCTGATGCTGTCATTGAAAGAGAATGACATGAGATAAAAACCCTCATACATATACAGAAATCTGTGGTGGAATATGCTAACAAAGAAGACTAAGGAGTGGTCAGATAGGTAAGAGGAGAGTGAAAACAAGGGGCAGTATAATGGAATTCCAGAGGAGAGACTATTTAAGAAAAAAAGTTGGTCAACACTATCAAGTTTTTCAGAGATATAAAAAAAGGTGAGGAATGAGAATCAAAATATAGAACAATTTGTTTATGAGTCTAAAAGAAAAAAATTGAAAAAGCTTCATCACTTACTTGCACTTTCAACATAATTAATTCTCTTTCATATTTGTTGTGTTTTTAGGTTTAATTTGAAAAATTATTTTTCTATGTTCTATAACATATTTGAAAATGTAGTTACACATACAATTACTTGTATAAGCTTTATACCTTTATGATGAAATGCAGTGTGTATAATTTTAAAGATCTTCTATATTGTTTGGAAGAGTTATATTTTTACTGACTGTGTCACCCTAATATGCATATTTTAATGAGATTTTTATCTAGAGAAGAATGTAAATGAAATCATTTACATAGTTGGAAACATGTTTTACTTTTCTATAAAAGCGCTTTATTTTATCATTTTAAAATATAAAGAAACTATTAATGAAGGAATTAATATAAAATAAATTCTATTATTTTTATAATTTATTTCCACTTTAAATTGTGCCTACATTTCCTAAGTTAAAAGACTATTTATGAATTGAATTAAAGTGAATTAATTTTAATACCTAGTTCAATGCTTTAAATTTTATTTCATTTATTTCCATAGTCTATGTATGTGTCTCTGTATTACACTTATGCAGCATGTTCTATTTCCTTTCCCCACCATAATTCTGTTCTATATAAATATGGAAATCATTGTTAAGATCTATTCATAGCATGAACATATGCTTATTAATTATATTCTACATATTAATTTTATTCATTTATTCAAACACATATTAAGTTTCTACATGTATAAAACACCATCCTAGACATTGAAGGATTTGCAAAAATAAATAAGTAGATAAATACATAAATAAGTAGATAAATACATAAATAAGTAGATGAATGAATGAATGAGTACTGAGTTCTCTGAACAAGTAAATTACAGTTCAATAAGGGATATGATGTATAAAAATATAATGTAGTATATGTATAAGAAGGATAAAGAGAACATTTCAAGAGGGTTAAGGGCAGGGAAATTGTACTTCTGACTAATGTTAAATACATTTTATTAGTCATAAAAATTATCAATAAAATCTGTCTATGATATATAATTACTTAGTTTATTTGTGTAATAAGCATGTAGGTGACTTGGGCTTTAACAGAGAATTTTTGGTAAAATTGATGAGTGCAATAATGAAACCTCAGAGGAAAGATTATTGTTATAGGAAATAAGATACGTGAAAGAATAAGAACATTGCTATAAGATATTATTAAACATATTATTTTGAGTCAATTCTGTTTTGTTCTTTGGTGAATAATTTGTCCAACACACATAGTTAATTTTATTCATCTTCTTAGAGGAGGCTAAAATGGTGAGATTTCTTATCAATTACTCTCACATAGAGCATGTTGGAAGCTTCCAAAAATTACAGATTGAGGACAGAGTCAAGTCAATAGCTCATGGACTAAACAACAAATCATGTCCCTTTAGGACTGCTACCCTGACTGAATCATCTATACTTTAGACATACTCAACTGTTGTGAATTTGGCAATTCCAACAGATTGTAGAAAACAGTGGTATTATAATAGGAAGATATTTTGATGCATTTGTTAACAATTTGACCATTTTTTTGTAATATTCAAGCTTCTTTTTTCATTCCATTATTGAGGAAGAGGACTAAACAATCAATTCAATAAATATTTCTTATTTACCTCCACTGGTTCAGGCATTGTATACAAAATAAGATGGAATATCTTCCTGTATTATGAAGACCTGAATCCCAAATTTTTTAAATGATAGAATCACATAGAGCAAGGAAGGAAAGATAAAAAAAAAACACATAAAGCATCCATTATGCTTCAGGAGAAATTTAAAAATGTTATCTCATTTAATCCTCTTAGTAACCCTGGAAGGTAGATGTTATTATTATCTCAATTTTACAAATGTTTATTATCAGTTTATTAACTGAGTAAACAGAGTAAGTTACTTGGCTAGGTTTATACAACTATTTAAATGTCTGAGGCCATATTAGAACTCACAATACTCCTGACTCTGAGATTAAAGCTCTATCCGGTGGGCCACTAAGCATCATCTAGGTCTTCACTCTGACTACACATACATTTATAGAATTTTGAGCAGGAAGAAACCTTAGATTGTTTCATTTAAGAGATTTTTGTCTAATTTTACATACGACCAAACTTTGCCATGAAGAGGTAAAGTGATTTTTTTTCCCCCAAAGTCACATCACCAATAAATATCAGAACTGACATTTTCATTCAGCTTCTTAGACTACAAAGCCAGTGCCATTTATTTTGTGTCACTCAGTCTTTCTTTTGTTTATAAGATACTACTACATTGCTTTCATGAGGAACAAGGAGGTACAAACATGGATTTGGAAAGTGTTTGCTTTTTACCATTTAATAAAAGAAGGGTAAACATTCAGGCCATACTATTGGATTGCCATGTAAACTTTTACTACAACCTTAACAATATTGTGTTCCTGTATTACCAGGAATTTTGACACTGATGTGAGGGAAATGATCCCCATAAGGAATTCTTATTTGAATTTCCTTATATATATTATTTAATTACGCTATGAATATTAGTATTGGTGATTATATTGTATGATATGTTGGTGACTCCTTATTCAGGACTACAGAAACAGTTATTTGTCAGCCTGTCCATTTTTTTCCTTCCAATTATAATAAGTTCCATGAGGCATATAAGAGAAGAAAAGAAATTGCACAAGAAGCTTGCAATTTAGTTGGGGACTTAAGGCACATATGAAAATGATTAACAGGCATGACAATGTGCTAGCTATGTAACACAAGGTGGGAAAGGAATTATAGGGGAATAGATTAGAATGAGTCTGGAGAGGCAGAAAAGATACATGGAACAGTTCAGCCATGAGTTGGACTTTTCAGGAATGACAAAATATGGATTAACAGAGATGAGGGAGTTGGCATATCTGATATGAGCAACCATATTGCCAGCTGAGAGAAGGTTGGTATCAGTTTGTGGATGTGAAGATAATAATAAGAAAAGCACCCTGAGTGAAGTAATATATTTATTTTTCAAAGCAGTAACATAAAAGGTTACCAGGTAATGAGAAACTGGAAATCATATAATGCTTGGTGAAAGAACCAGACTTAAACAAGACCTTCAAGGATGTGCAAAATATGAGTAAACAGAGTTAACGTAGAGTGCACTTCAGATATGTGTAGCACTACTATCAAAAGGCTTGGGGATTGGGATTAATATATGCATATAAAAAAGATAGAGAAAAAAACAGCATGATTATAATGGTTATATTTCAAAGCAGTGAGAGAAAAGGGTAAGTAAGTGGGTCAACTAAGACTAAGCTCTTGAATTCCATATTTAGGTATTCATGGGTTATTAGAACAGAATGAAACCTTAGAGATCATGTTGTCCAAATCCCTCTTTTTGAAGAATAGGAAACAGAGATTTGGAGAAATGGAGTGCCTTCTTGGCTTGTTAATTAATATTGCCAACAATGACTGACAGCTAGTTAATTGTAAGGCAGGGGCTTATAATCTAAGTTTCATTATACCTCTTTGTGCAATCTCTTCACTACCCTAAGAAAATGTCCCAGGATAGGTGTTGTATTAATGGAGTGACATGATAAACATGGTACCTTGGAAAAGTTAACCATACAGAAATATGGGAGATGAATTGCAGAAAGAAAACAATGAATTTTGGCATGATGACTTGACAAACAGTAAAGAGGGCTACTGCCTTTCTTGGGGCATACATCCATGATGTGACAGAAAGCCTCCCAAGACTTGTCAAACCTGAAGGCTATGGGTAACTTCTGATAATTCACGTGAGTACAAATGACACTGTCAAGAGGAAACTGGGAGGTACTGCTAATATTATGAAGTGTTGTGCAAGAACCTGAAGAATATAAGAGCACAGGTGGTGTTAAAAGTTTAAGAAAAAAAAAACTGCCAAGTGAGCAGCCAATTAAAAGATGATTCAGAGGAGACCTCTACACAACTCCCTTCAACACTAACTATGGCTTAAAGAGAGGATAAGAATATTACATTTTGTCCAGGGGTGGAGTGGACCTAATAGGGGCTGGAAATCTATATAGAATAGTATATTTGTTTGGATTCTTGAAAAATCTAGTGAAAAAAAGTTAAATTGAAGTGGTCTGGGGACATAGAAAACAATATATATGTTTTATCTATCATGTTGGGTACAATAAAAAATTACCATTTAGAAAAAAAAAACAGCATATCCTTTGCCCAGGAAATCTCAAATCTATTTAACCAGTCCTAACCTCTCTCCTGTGCCCCAGTTTCACATCTATAACTGCCTATTTGACATCTCAAACTGTATGTCCTATATACAAACTCAGAAGTTCTAAAACTGAATTCACTGTCTTTTGCCCACAAGTCCTCCTCCCTTACAAGCTTACCTGTTATTCTCCTTTTTTAAAAATTTGTAATTTTAATTTTATACTTAAACACAAAATAGGAGAAAAGAAACAAACTGGAATACTAAAGCTAAAATAACACAAAATAAGAAAAGAGACAAAAAATGCCATGTACTCAGCAGAATGTGGGAGAGGATTCAAAATATACAGCAATAAATTTCCATTTCAAGAAAAAAATACTATGCATTGTGTTGAGAGCTGTCCATCTTTTCTTTGTTTCTTTGTAAGTTTTATCTTGTTCTCTGCTGTACACTTTTTACTTTGTTCTTTTTCACCCTCCCCTCAGAAGGCTACACACACACACACACACACACACACATTATCATGTTCTAGTCACCAAGTCTGATATCCTTAACTCCTCAATCCTTTTCACTTTCCATATTGAATCTACGATTAAGTCTTGTCAATTTAGCTTCATAACATATCTTATATATTCTCCCTTCTCTCCTTTAACATGTTCAAGACCTTAGCTCTCATCACCTTACACCTGGAATACTTCATTAAACTTCTCATAAATCTCTCTGCTTCAAATACCTCCCTAAACCCCATCCTTCATTCAGCTATCAAATTCTTATTCTTACAAGTCATTCCCCAATTGATAAATGGTCAAAGGACATGAACAGGTAGTTCTCAGATGAAGAAATTAAAGCCATATATAGTCATATGAAAATGCTCTAAATCACTATTTATTAGAGAAATGCAAATCAAAATGACTCTGAGGTACCACATCATACCTATCAGATTGGCCAACATGACAAAACAGGAAAATGATAAATGTTGGAAAAGATGTGGGAAAATTGAAACACTAATGCCTTGTTGGAGTTGTGAAATGATCCAACCATTCTGAAGAACAATTTGGAGCTATGCCCAAAGGGCTATCAAAATGTGCATAGCCTTTGACCCAGCAATAGCACTTCTAGGGCTATATCCCAGAGAGATCATACAAATGGGAAAAGGACCTACATGTACAAAAATATTTATAGCAGCTCTTTTTGTGGTGGCAAAGAATTGGAAATTGAGAGGATCCCCATCAATTGAGGAAAAGCTGAACAAGCTGTGGTATATGAATGTAATGGAATACTATTGTGCTATAAGAAATGATGAACAGACTTACTTCAGAAAAACCTGAAAAGACTTGTATGGTCTGATGCTGAGTGAAATGAGCAGAACCAGGAAAACCTTGTACACAGTAACAGCCACATTGTGCAATGACTAATATTGATAGACTTAACCCTTCTCAGCAATACAAGAATCTAAGACATTTCTAAAGGCCTCATGATGGCAAATGCTATCCACATCCAAAGAAAAAAAACTATGGAGTGTGAATGCAGATTGAAGAATACTATTTGCTATTTTTTTCTTCTGTTGTGTTTTGTTTCCTCTTTCTGGTGGTTTCTCCTATTGGTTTTAATACTTACCTACAGCATCACTAATGTGAAAATATGTTTAATAGGAATATATATGTATAGCCTCTATCAGATTGCATGCCATCTTGGGGAGGGAGGTGAAGAGGGAGGGAGAGAAAAATTTAAAACTCAAAAGTTTATGGAAGTGATTGTTGATAATTCAAAGTAAACTAATTAAAAATTTTTAAAAAATTCTTATTCTTAAAGCACAGGTTGAACCATGTTACCCTTCCCATCCCAATTCAATAAACCCCAGTGATTCCTTATCATCTCCAGGATAAAATATAAAACCTTCTATTGACTTTGTAAGCTATTCATAGCCTGGTGCTTTCCTGTCTTTCCAGTCTACTTATAGCTTACTCTCATCTACATACATTAGGAATGATTGAGGATCAAATGAGACAATATCTGTAAAATGCTTACCATAGTTTCTTAGCATACTTCTATATATCTGCTAGCTCTTAGCACAGTTTCTATATATTGGTTAATGGTATATAAATAATAGTTAAAATTAAAAGATCTAGCCTCAGTGCTATTTTTCAGGCAAGGCACTCTATCTTTTGATTCCTGATTATTTTCAATAGCCATCCTCCAGGCTTGAAATTCTCTTTCTCCCCATCTCTACCTTCTGAATACCCTAGCTTTCAAGTCCCAGTTAAAATCCCAAATTATAAAAGATGCTTTTCCTAATACATGAGTTCATTATCTCTGTTAATTAATTCTAATTTTTTCCTATATATATGTATCTTGTTTGTATATAGTTTGCACATTTTCCCCATTCTAATGTGAAGTCCTTGAGATCACAGAAAGTCATCTGCCTTTCTTTGTATCAAAAGTTCTTAGCACAGTGTCTGGCCCATATTAAATGTTTAATAAATGCTATTGACTGATTGATCAATAACAATTAATGGTATTAGATGTTTTAAGGGAATTAATAAATTACACATAACTAATTATGTAAAGACACTCCAATGAAAGAAAACCAAATTTTATCTCACAAATATAATTGAGATTTGGTGTGACAAGACACATGCCTGAAAATGGCTCTAGAAAGATCAAATAATCAAATAACAACAGAATATATCAAATTAGTTGAAATAAAATTAACATTGTATACTAAGCAAATATAATAAAATTTAAAAAAACAAATCAGGCAATGTGAGGAAGACACATGGTGCAAAATATTTTGGTAAAGATCAAGAGAGGGAAAAATAGGAAGCATATTGTCACTCAGGTGATCTGAGAATCACACAAATAAACAAGGGTAAAACATGTGAAGAGTTAAATAACATAAGCCTGGCATATAGGCACGATAAAGTAGTAAGGAGAAACTTTAGCTACTTAGGAACACTACTGATGTTCTAACCTTCCCAAAACAGATAAGCTGGTCATTTCTGATTTTGCCTTCATGGTAATTTCAAAGGATGTATCAACAAAGGAAA
>NW_020950792.1:12068708-12094126 GCF_900497805.2 Vombatus ursinus
GGCAGTAGTCTATTATAGACTCTAGGTTTGTGGAGAACAGATTTTAAAGGATCTTAAAAGAGGAAACTTAAAAGAGGAACTAAAACTTTTTGAGGGGAAGTGAGTTTAGGATAAATGGAAAGCCCTCAAGAATTTTTTCTATTTTATTTTTCAGTTAACAAGTAATTATTTTCTCTTCCTCTAAGCTCACAAATTTAAAGGGAAAAACAAATTTAAATCCTTGTAATTCTTGATATGGGCCCACATCTAAGTAGTGCTTTGATGCAGAGATTCTGTTATAGTCTCTGGAGAATAAAACTCATTCAAATCCATGAAAACTGATTTCCAATATTCTAATATTTTTGAAGTCCTCAGCAACAGGGTAAGGTCTTGCTATCTCTTTTATCCATCCACAAGGTGAATAATTTCAACAGACCAGTTTAAATAAATCACCTGTGACCCATGGCTATGTCAATTCTTTAGCTTTGCCTGTCTCCTGCTTATAGCACTGTGTACTAAGGCATCATTGCAGAAGGTGTGGCTTGCTCTTTCAGGATTCTAATGACAAGACAGTGGTAGTTCCTTAGGCAACTAAAGATAGGGGTTAATAAAGATATTTAGGTAATTTATGTCACCTTCATTTTAAAGAAATATTATTATGTATTTTCACTAACCTAATTAAACTATTTCTCATAATTCAAAGGGATTTGTGTTATTTAAACAATGTTTAGATCCAGTAGGGAGAATTAGAAGTAGGATAGTAATGGAATAAATGATTTACAAGTGAAATAGACCAAAATGGAGATTAATAGGAAACAGAAATAGTCTAGGACAAGGTGATTGATGGATAATCTGTAAGAATTAACCTTTTCCCATATACTGTTTCATTTAGGATACTATGTGACATATGTGACACTGTTACATCAATTTTTTAAAAGTAAGGTATAGAATATGAAATCAAAAGCAAATGATGGAGGATTAATTTTTTTTTGTTAGGCAATGGAGTTAACTGACTTGCCCAGGGTCACACAGCTAGTAAGTGTTATGTGTCTGAGGTCAGATTTTAATTCAGATCCTCCTGAATCCAGGACCTGTGCTCTATCCACTGTGCCACCTAGCTGCCCCGAGGATTAATTTTAAAAAACCATGGAGCACTAATCTGAGAATAATATCAGCTGTACTCAATCTCAAAATAAGATAAATTCATGAGAGATGCTAAGGGCACTATGATGTTTCTTTACTTCTTTGTCTTGCTATATTAGGGAACATAAATGATCAAAGAAATAATGGAACTATTTCTTATGGTTGTTGAGATGTAGATAATGGATGGTGATTAGAAGGCAGAATTATTTCTTTTTGTTTTGTTTTTGCCTTGGCAATTGGGGTTAAGTGACTTGCCCAGGGTGACATAGCTAGTAAGTGTCAAATGTCTGAGGCCGGATTTGAACTCAGGTCCTCCTGACTCCAAAGTCAGAAGTCTATCCTCTGTGCCACTTAGCTGCCTCTAGAAGGCAAAATTTGTAACTCTTATTTTGTGCTATTTACTCTTCCAAGGAGACTAAGCTTTCTCCTAGAAAAGGTAGGAAACATCATGAATAGGGAGTTGAATGCATCTAACTGCCTTTGATAGACTTAAGCCAAGTTGAATAGCACAAGGGAACTGAAAAATCTGGCAAATGTGTTTATGGAGTTGTTGCTGATCTTGGGGAACTAGATCATGGGGAATAGAAAAGACACTGCAGGATTGGGATTGGAGAAAGACTAGCAGGGTTAAAAAAAATCTTTTCAAGAGGAAGAATTTGATTATCTTCTAGAAGCTTAAGAAAAGACCTTCCAATAAATTATTGACTTTCCTAACTGGTTATAAGGAAGTAGGATGAGGTATTAAAGAAGCTGTGGTTTTATTGAAAGATGAATGGTTTAGAAGTCAAAGGACAACAGTTAAGTATCCTTTAGGCCACTAACTAAATAAGTGGCATTGGCAAAGTTTCATGACATTTTTGTACTTCAATTTATTATCTCCAAATCAGGTCATTAGACTAAGAAAACTTTTAGCTCCCTTCCAGCTTTAATGATTTATGAATGATCAACAGATTCCTTCTATACATGTAGTAGAATGAATGATTGAAGCTGATGTTTTGGCATTAATTCTAAACAATGAGGAAGAAGTAGCTGGCTATATTTAAGTGACAAGTATCATGTGAGAATATAATCATTCAAGTCTGAACTTTGTGACTGAAAAATAAAGGACAGCTGGACCAACTCAGACATGCCTCTAGAATTTTGGAAACTCTATTTCAAATCTTCAGATTTAGAAAAAATCTGTAGTATTCCATGTACAGAAACTACAAAAGAGAACATGACTCAAGAAATACTACAGTCTCTAAAACTAAAATCCAATAATATGAATATAAATTAACACAATGAAAAAGAAATGAAATTTATCTGAAGAAATCATTGTGGCTGAGTGTGGAATTCTTCAATGAACTCAGAATAAAAAGGGATTTGCAAAGGGGTGACAAAGTCAAAAACAAACACAACCATAATACAAGTCTATGACATGAGTTTCAGGAAAGCTAAAACAAAATTAGTTGAAGGTTGTCAAGAATACTAAAGACAAAAAAAAAAACAAAACTGAAGCCATGCTTGAAGGAAGGAGATGAACAAGAAAATAATAGGATCATAATAGAGCTTATGGAAGATTCGGCATGCAATATTAATAAAAGACAGAGAGAGAGAAAGCACAGTTATTCAAAACATGTTTTTGTGTTTTCTGTCTTCTCCATCAAAGAGCCTGCTGTTCAAACTAGAATGGGTAAAATATGCATCTTTATAAGCGGATCATAATTCAAAGTAAGTAAGAAACCATTGAAAAATTTAGGACACTTGAAATTCAACCAAATTTCTGAACATAGAGAAATCACATTTTGTGGACACTATAAGAATATGAATATGCAACTAGAGAACTTCTAGGGAATCATGGATAACCAAAAAATACAAGAAAACTAGGCACAAGTGTTGCTTTTATTTAAAAAAAAATAGAGCAGGGTAGTTTCTGGAAACTACAAATTTTGAAAATGAATGACAATTCCTAGAAAAATTGCAGAAGCTATAATTAAATGTTTAGATCATTTAGAAAACTGTGATGACTGGGAACAATGTATGTTTAATAAAAACAAGTAGAACCTTGAGGTTAATGTAATTTATAGTTTTTGAATTCAAAAATCATAGGAATTTCATAAACATAATACAAGTATAATACATATACATATTATATATCATGTCTGTTATATTATATATAATGTCTATATATGAAATTTGTTTATATATATGCATATACATGTGTATACTTATATATTAAAAAAATATGAAGTACCTACTATATTCCGGGTACTATTGTGCTATTGTTCAGTCATTCATTTAGCTGTGTCAGACTCTATGTGGTACCATGAACTTCGTTTATGGAATTTTCTTGGCAAAGATAATTTGAATTGTGTACTTTTTCCTTTTCCAGTGCATCCTCATTTTACAGTGAGAAACTGAGGCAAATAAGGCTTAAGAGACTTGGCTAGGGTCATATAAATAGTAAGTGTCTGAGGCCAGATTTGAACTCAGATGTTCCTGACTCCAGGTCCAGTGCTCTATCCACTGTATCCACTCTATCCACCTATGTGCAAAACCTGTGGCTTTATAAAAATGACTATTTTATTATTGAGATTTTGAATTCAGTAGATAATCTGGGGACCAGGATAATGAAAGGAAAAAGAAATTCTAGGTACTATACTATTGGATACAAAGGCAGAAATGAAAAAGTCCTTGCTCTCAAGGACTATGCATTTTATAGGAGTAGACAACATGAACATAAATACATAAATATAATATAAATATAAGTAATTTGGGGAACGTGGAATAGCAGCTGGGAGAATTAGGAAAAGCTTCATGTGAAAGGTACCACTTTAGCAGAATTTCAAAAGAAATAAATGGTTCTTAGCAGTGGAAGCAATGTGTAAATAAGATCTGTAATAAAAATGTACTGACACAGAAGTTATGTAAAAGAAGGACTTCATGTCATTGAGGTTTAGAGGTTTAGGGGTGGTGGGCCTCAAAATATCAAAAGCAAGAGCAAAATATCAAGAAATGGGGTCCTTGTGCAAATGAAATGGACCCAAGCCTTCTTTCAGCCAAAGATAAGGTTTAGTAGAGATCTGCCATATTGGCCAGACTCTTAAGGAATGTAAACATTTGTGAGGCTCCTAATGACAAATGAGTTTGAGCAAATCTCAGCCCCTGGCTAGATTTTAAGAAGCTGAGCACTTAGCTAGACTCTTAAGGAATCTGAGTATCTTAATGGAGACAAGATGAATCTTATATACAGAAAGACTGTGGGAAGGATCTAGGGGTGGCCAAGTAGTTTGGGATGCTGGGAAAAGGGGTCTTGGGGAAGGGGTATCTTGATGGGAGTGGAGAGTAAGCTGGGGTAACTGGAGGAGGGGTCTAGGGAGAATCTTAATGGGAGTGACTGGGAGGTAAAGAATGGGGTCTAGATAGGATCAGGGGTGGGAAGTAAGGGGCCATGGGGAGGTAACAGATAATGGAGGGCTGGGTTAGGTTAAGGATAACAGAGAATTGGCAGATTGGGTGTAGGACATAAGAAAAGGCTAGTTGATAAGATTATAGCCTCAGAAGACTGCCAGAGTTCATTGACCAAGTGAGAGAGTTCAAGGAGAATCTGTACACAAATGGGACCCAAATTCTTTTTGGGGTCAGGGGCAAAGGTTTCAGCTTGGGCCCATACCCCATCAATATCTGTTAATTTGGACAAATTATTCCTATGAGAGACACAAAAAAAAAAATAGAAAGAACAAGTAACGATATAGTGCATGAATCAGAAAACAAAATTCAGGATAGAGAGTTCTTCTTGGCCCACTGTGAAAAAAGAGGGCAAATAAAGAGGAAAACAAAGAAAAGGGGCAAAATTGAAAGCTTGTAGCAATAGAAAGCTTCTTTAAAGATTTTAGGGGAAATGAATTATGTGAACATATTGAAATATCACATTCCTAGGTGTATAAAAATAATCTAGATCAAATTAGCAATAATCCTACTCTGTATTTCTCAGGCAACATTTGATATATTATATTCTATTTGAGAATTTCACAATCAAAGAAAGATTAAAATTAAAAATTAAAAAATTAAAATTAAATTAAAAAAATTTTTTAAAAAGTGACAAAAAAGAGTGGGGTCTGGTAATGATAAAATGAATATGATCTCACTCTCTCTTAATTTCCTTTCTGAATCACCCTGTCCCATCCCCTAACATGGGGCTATTCCTTAAGGATTTCTCTTTATTTTCCCTATACTTTTTTTTTGATGAATCAGCTTTTGGAATTTAAATATCAACACTATGCTAATGGCTACCTAATCTCTACATACAATCCTTAGTTCTTGCCTTAGCTCCAGTCCCTCTTCAATTACTTACTGGATAGCTCCACACAGATGAACTATCAACATCTCAAGTAAAATATGTCCAAAATGAGATCAATCATTTTGCCCTCTGCCCATACCCATCCTTTCTCCAAACTTCCTTAAGTGAGAAAGAATTGATGGTTGGCAATGTGAATCATTGGATATCTTTGTCATATAAATAACACCACAAATCCTATGAAACATTTAAGTATGATTGCTCCTTAGTCAGCACTGAAAAGGAATAACTAATAAAATTATAGTGAAATCATTATTATTTACCAAATTACCTAAAGGAACATTCTCTCATTGTAATCTAAATGCATTTAATTTTCCTTAATAGCCTTTCCTAGAATTTTCAGAAGTAGACAATCAAGGCACATGGTTTTGCACATTCATTTAAATGAACATTTTTCACATCACCATTAAAATGTATCACACAATCAAATTTCATTTACATGGCCCACATAGGTCTTGCATATTTAAGCAACTATACTCAGTCTCTGTCAATACTATAGTTATTTAGTATAACTCTGTTCCTAGACAGACCCTTGAATTTTTTTTTAGAAAATTCAGACAAGTCATGAATTCTTGATAAAAATATTAATGTCCTTTCAAAAGTAGTTCTCCATGTCTGTTGATCAATGAAGGAGCTGGTTATTATCCTCATGCTCAGCTTGAGACATCAAATATGTAAATCACAGTGCTTTCAGATTTATCAGACTTGAAATATGAACCTCCACAAAGAAAATTTGCCAGACTGAGTATAGTACTTATTAAAAGTTGTGGAAAAAGATATTTTTTAACTTACACTAGATTGAATAGACAAATAATATTGGATCATCAAAGACTTCCTGGCTGAGATAAATTTTGAAATAGGTTTTAGAGAAATCATGTGACCAAGAGTATGGAAAGAAAAAAAATAGAAGAAAAGAGCTTGTTCAGAGGTAGACATAAATTGTCAGAGGCAACTTGTGTATAATGCTTTCAAAATGCAGATGGAATAATTGTTTCTTATATAGCAATTTAATTCTCACAAATTATTTTTACTGGCATACTTTATAAAAAACTTCCTTAATTCATAAAGTCCCTAAACAATATAATATTACATAAGATCAATTTACAGTGGAGAAAGTAGCTTTAGCAATGGAAATAAATATCTGCCTATTATTACTCCTAGGGAGTTGCTTGAGGCCTATTGAGGTTAAGTGTCTTACAAAGGGTGACAATTGGTAAAGGACAAGGGCGGGTTTTGAACCAATTTTTATTGACTTCCAAGCCTAGGACTCTAGAGTGCCTAGCTTCCTCTTGTATATATTTTTAAGGCAAACCCATGCTAATGCAAAAACACAAAGAAGACCATATAAACTGTCCTTTTTAGTGAAAATATCAAATTAAATGTTCTTAGTTTACAAAAGCAAAGTGATTGAGCTATCAGTAAACATGTATATTTGTGTATGTACGTGTGTGGGTATGCATATGTGTATACATATGCATATAGAGATAGATATTTGATAGATATATAGGTAGTCACAGTGATAGAAGACATTATATGTCTGACTCAGAAGGGACCAATGATTTCTAAATTCTAATGTGAGTTTGACAGTTTTAACTGGAGCTGTATGATTACATGGCCTACTACTTGAGCATAAACAAAGAACATAGAATCTCTTCTGAAACATGATTGACATTAGCAACTTTCACATAACATATTTTGAGAAGTGCATATCAAGGGTCAAATGTTAGCCCTTCTTAGATTGTGACCTTTCTTTGGAAAGATAATTTCCTAAAGATTAATGGAAATATCTTGCTATAACTTTTGTATTAGGAATTTTTAACTACTTAGACATTTTATAAAATCTTTGTCAAGAAAGATGGACACTTTTGGAGAAAGCAATCTGAGATAAATCTTGCATGTTTTCTAGCTTTGAGGTGATTAGATTTCTAAGACTAAAATGAAAAATGAAGAAAAATTCAATTACCTAAAGTGTTGGTGATGAAGTCAGCCTATGAGGATTTCAAAGCTTTGCAAAACAGAAAATTTAAGGTAAAAAATGATTGTGATGGAAATGAAAGATCAGAATGCTATAAAACAAATGTGGATGCACAAGGAACTCACCACATTACATCTTCAAAAATGACAGGTAAAGAGGGTGACAGCAATATCAGATAAGGGAAGATAAGTAAAGAAATGGAACTGTAAGTGCTATATGATTTATAATACTATAGTATATATACATTATATAGAATAATATACAATACATAGTACTATAATAGTAGTATAAGATTAATGTCAACAGCCCTACAGCTCAGAAATAACTAAGGTATATGGTGAATAAAAAATACAACCGAAAGGGATATTCTTAGCTAAATGTGGGACAGGAAGAGGATTAAATAATGGATGGGGCCACTGCAGGGTATGAATGGTATGATACTAGATGAAAAAGAGAAGGGAGAACAAGTAAACTTATTTTTCTTTTATTTCCTTTGTTAAGGAGACTGATTTTTTTTTAATTGGGAGAGACAGAAAAAAAGGTAGCAAATAGAATGGCAAAAACAAAAAGAAGTGAGGCAAAAGTAATTGAATTCCATTCAATAAGCAATCAATAAGTGCCTATTATGAACAAGACATTGTATTAAACTTTTGTTACACAAAGTCACATCTTGCAAAATAAAATGTAATAAAGATTGTTATAAAGTTCTACCCTTGGAATAAAAAAAATAAGAAATTGTATGTATATGAATAATGAAGCATGACTAAAGAGCAATCCTTCTAGAAGAAATATGCACTTATAATTTGACAGCAAACTCAAAATGAATCAACCTTGTCATGTAGATTTAAAAAAAAAACAAAATAAACCATATGTGAGGAATAATACTCAAAAAATGGAATGTGACATTCTGCTCACCTGATCTGCTCCAAGAATAATTGGAATATTAAGTTCAGTTATAGATACTGAATTTCAAAATGAATAATTAAAACATATTCAGAGGTGAATGACATGGATAATAAGAGTAGATACTATGACATTTGAGGAGCCAGTGATGTTTACCCTCAAGAAGAGAAGACATGGAAGGGACATGAGTTTAAAAAACTGTTATAGAAAGAACTATTAGACATTACATATCTCTAAGAAAATCTCTCTTTCTCTTACTATATATATATACATATATATATATATATAGTATACTCTCTATATAGTTCATTTTCCTTCCTAATTTCCATGTCTATATAAGCAAATGATCACTAAACACATTTACCTGAATATCCTGTTGGTATCTCAAATTGAACATGCCCAAAATGAAACAAATTATTTTCACATCTAAACTTATCAATATTATAACCTTCTTCTTCCCGTTTTAATCATTACCATCATCCCAATCATGAAGCTCACAATTTTAGTTTCATCTTTGACTTATCACTTTCCTTTCTTCATGTCTAAACTATTCAATCAGTTATAAAAATGATTTTTTCTACATTGATTATAAATATAGATTACAACACCTTCTTTGTGATAGTCATCTTTCTATTTCAAGCCCACATTACTTTCTATCTTGACTATTTCAATATCTTTCTAAATGGTCAGCCTGCTTGTAGTATCTACCCTTCCCAATCTATCCTCCATATCGTTACTAAAAATCTGTTTAAAACATAGGACTGACCATACAACTCCTGGCTCAAAAATTCCTACTGGCTTGCTATCACCTCTGGAATAAAATACAAAGATTTTTTGTTGTTGTTGTTGTTGGTTTTTTGTTTGTTTGTTTGATTTTTGCTGTTTTTTTTAATAAACCTAGCATTTAAATCCCTTAAGATGCTGCTTCCAGTCCATATTTCTAGAAATAGTTCTGATTACTTCGTACACTCTGGATTCCAGATGGACTGCCCTTCTTCATGTTCCTTAATGTCAGCATTCTTTCTCCTGCCTCCTTGCATCAGCAAGATTTGCAAAATTTTATACAGTCAGTTTTCTCACTTGATATTAAAAATCTCTCTAGAAGACAGTGTTCTAATAATAATTTAAAAAATGAGGAAACTACAGCCCAAAGAAATTAAGTGGCTATTTAATGCTTACACAACTAGTAATTCCTGAAGTTAAGAATGGAACCCAGTTCTTTGTCCACTCCAATTCTTGCTTTTGTTTCTACCACATTGTTCTCTTTCTCATGCTGCCTTTAATGCTCTCCCCATATAAAGTCAATCTTTCCCTTCCTAAGAGCACTTGGCTATTGTAGAACTTTATTTGACCTTTATTACACTCCATATACATTATATATGTACATATATGTGTGTGTGCATGTGTGTATATATACACATACATGTATATATTATAAATATATAACACATGCATACACACATATAAAACACATTTTATACACACACACACACACACACACACACATATATATATTTAGCTTAATTCACAGTTTTTCTTCTACTCTTTTCCCTAGAGATTTCCTGAAATCCCATAATATCAAATATTATTTCTTTAGAATTGAAAATCAGTTTTAAATATCCAGGCCTAACTTCTCTACTGAAGGCAGCTGATATCATAATGGAGAGAGCCCTAGGCCTGGGGTCAGGAAGATTTAAGTTTAAATCCAGTCTCAGAAATTTGCTAAGTATGAGAATCAGGGCAAATCACTTACCTATATACCTTGTATATAACATACATATATATATGTGTGTTTACTTCCTTCCTTGAGGGAAAATATTATTTTTTTCATATTTGAATCCCTAGTCCCTCACATGGTATTTTGAACATAACTGATACTTGAAATGATCAGAAGCACTGAGCCTGATGCATTGTAGATACTTAATGAATGCTTGTTGGATAAACAAATGAAATATTTAAATAAGAAAACTGTATCACATACAAATTCAATTAAGAACTTCAGAAATCTTATTTACATTTGTCAAGATACCCTTAAAAATAAGGACCACAATTCATAGAATACTTCACTTGGAAAGCTAAAATCATAGAGACCATAGGACATAGAAGTAGAAGTGGCCTTAGAGATCCTATAGATCAAAACTCCTCCTTTTACAGGTGAAAAATTGATGCCCACAGTAAAGTAGTAACTTTCTCAAGACTACAAAGAACATAAGTAGCAGAATAATAATGAAAGACATCTTTGCTTATAAAAAAATATATTCAGGGGAGGCTAGGTGGTGAAGTGGAGAGAGCTCCAGCCTTGCAGTCAGGAGGACCTGAATTCAAATATGGCCTCAGACACTCAAGGCTTACTAGCTTTGTGACCCTGGGCAAGTCACTTAACCCCAATTGCTTCACCAAAAAAGCAAACATATATATATATATATATATATATATATATATATATATATAAAATCAAGTATATTCATTGTCCCTCATAGAATTTCCATAACATATTAGGTATTCTTATCTTCATGTGAAAGATTTTTTGGTATTTTTCATAAAAGATTGTTTTTTTCTTTTCCCAATGATTTGGACTATGTCTTATCCATTTAATTAAAAAATTTAACCAAATTCATCTTTGTTTACTTCATAGTAAATAATAAAGAACTTCCTGTTTTCTCTGACATTCTCTCCAGGTACAATCCTATTTATATTTTTTCCTTTTTTTCACAATTTCTTTGAGAAATTGCTTATGTTTGATTGTTTTATAATTTAGCCATGTCTTCTATCAAATCAATTTGTCTTTGCCCTCATTACTGTAGTAAAACCATTCTCAAAGGATGAACAATTATCAAATCCAACAGTTTTTTTTTCTCAGTCTTTATTCAACTTAACTGGTGTGCAGCATATGACAATATCAAGCCAATATCGACCCCTCTTATTATTGTGTTATTTTTATTTTTTTTTCTTACTACCTCTTCTTGTCTCCTAGGTTCCCTCTTTTTACTCCTCCTACCTGCTTCTGTGAACATTTCACAAGGTTAATTCACAGTTTCTTTTCTACTCTTTTCCCTAGAGATTTCCTGAAATCCCATAATATCAAATATTATTTCTTTAGAATTGAAAATAAGTTTTAAATATCCAGGCCTAACTTCTCTACTGAAGGCAGCTGATATCATAATGGAGAGAGTCCTAGGCCTGGGGTCAGGAAGACTTAAGTTTAAATCCAGTCTCAGAAATTTACTAAGTATGAGAATCAGGGAAAATCACTTACCTTCTGTTTCCCTCAGTTTCCTAAACTGTAAAATGGGTAGAATAATTGCACCTATCTCATAGGATCTTTCTAGCATCAAATGAGATACTTATAAAAAGCACTTAGCATTCTATCTAATACATAGTAGGCAATATAAAAATGTTTATTTTTTATTTCCTTTCTTACTGAGATACCATTTTTAATTTCTCAATGCTACAAGATAGATAGAAATTGCCTCTTAACTGTAGTATCAAATTCAGCTTATATAAACATGAAAACCAACATTCCCTTCATAACAGGCTACCTGTTCAACTTTTCTATTTTTCTTAATTGTACCACAATTTTCTTTTTTTAAAAATATTTAATATTTATTTTAAATACTTTTTACTTCCAAAATCTCATCCTCCTTCTTGCCCTGCCCCCACTCATTAAGGGGGCAATCAATATATTAAAATATATATGTGAAATCATGCAAAACATATTTCTATAATAGTCATGTTCCATAAAGAGAAAACAATAAAAACATAAAAAAAAAGAAAGGGAGGAAAAGTATGATTTAATCTGCATTCAGAATTTATCAGATCTCTCTCTGTAAGTGGATAGCATTTTTCTTCATGAGTCCTTTGGAATTGTATTGGATCATTGTATTGATCAGTATAGCTAAGTCTCTCACAATTAATCATCATTAAAATAATGCTGCTACTAACGAATGACGCAGTGATAAACAGAGAATGCTTCCACAGGAGACAAATGCTGATGTTGGTGGATTGGATAACCAGATTCAATGGAATTAAGGAATCCTGGAGCTTCCTCTTCACTGATCTTGAATATAAAAGCATGGGTATTAAACCATCTAAAGTAACCATTCTCTATGACCCATCTGCCACTGACAAAACCTTGTTTGCCAAAACTATATCAAACCAGACACCAGGACCTTCCTTATAGTTGTTGGTTCTGAACTTTTATTAAAGTACTAAGAAGATGGGCACAAACTTGTTTGAGAATTGTCCTGATTAGCTGAAGAACATGCCCCATCAATTGTCTTCATTGATGAAACTGATTCCATTGAGATCAAAAGGTATGATTCAAATTCAGGTGGAGAAAGAGAAGTTCAGCAAATGATTTTGGAATTGTTGAACTTGTTGGGTGTGTTTGACTTTAGAGGAATGAAAGTGATTATGGCTGAATCATGTTTAGATGAAGCACTAATCAAACCAGCATATATTGACTGGAAGATTCAGTTCCTTCTGTTAGATAAAAAGATCAAGAAGTGCATCTTTCAGTTTCATACAAACAGAATGATTTTTGGCAGATGTTGTAGCTTTAGATGATTTGATCATGACTAAAGATGAGTTGTCTGAAGCAGATATCAAGGCAGCATGCACAGAGGCTGCTTTCATGGCCCTAAAGTAATGTGAAATGAAAATAACAAATGAAGACTTCAAAAAATCTAAAGAAAATGTACTTTATTAAAAATAAGAAGGCACCCCAGAGGGACTCTATCTCTGAATGAACCATGCTGCCTTCATGAGAATTATTCAGAACTTTCCCAACACCCTGAAATAATAACACTGTGAGAATTGAAGGGACATTCATGCTCCAGTGGACCTTTTAAAGCAAGTTTTTCTTTTAATATTATTCAGATGTGATGTGTGGGGTACCCATTGAACTGTGCTAGTCTTTTGTTCACTGCTACACCATATTCCGTAATAAAACATTCTCTTTCAGAACAAAAAAAAAAGAAAAAGAGAGAAATTTCAGAAGAATGGTGGGCTTGGAAACCAGCTTCCAAGTGGATGATTAATTATAGGGTCAAGAGGTAGTATACATCTAGAATTATAGGAAATCTGAAAGCTACCATTCAATTAACCTTCACAAATCACTGCTTCCTGTGCCAATCATCTACTTAAATATTGCTCTCCCATCAACTACTAAATAAAATTCAAATTCCTTATCATAGTATCAGAGGAGATAAATAATTGGAATCCTAATTTTCCAAAATTATCTTCTATTATTCTTTATATAAACCCTCAAATCCAGACAAATTGATGAACTCACATTCTTCTAAATATCCCCGTGATGTCCCTTAAAATGATAGAATTTCAGATAGAAAACCACTTTAGAAGTAATCTATTCCTACACTTTCATTTTTGTAGCTAAGAAAACTGATAAGTTCAGAGAAAAATCAGTGATTATGAATTCTGGAACTAGTGGTAATATTCAGTAAAGTTGGGAAGTTAAGAGAGTGAAATGGGAGAGGGCTTATATATGATTGCTTCTATGCTTTGTTGAGATAGATTGTAGACAAATAGATATAGTGAAAATTGAGACTGAGGAATTAGAAAATAGTTGGCATGTGGATAGCATGGGAAAAAACGATTGAAGATTAGATATTGAAGATATTGGAGAGGATGGAATATGACCCATAGGATCATGGATGACAGAGATGACAGACAATATGGGTATGATGCAGTGAACTTTAAAGAAAGTGGGGTTGTTTTATAGACATGATGTCAGAAAGAATGTGGCAACAGGGAGCGAGAATTATGCAGACTCATTTTCCTGTACTAGTGTATTAGGTTTCTGAATAAATGTGCAATCAGACAGGCAGAGAGTGTGAAGAGATGTGTCTTCAGGAGAAAGTTATGTTTCAATTTGCACCAGAAGATCAAATGTATGTGAAAGGAAAATATTTTGAACAAAGGAGAATCAATCTTGGAGGGGAATTCCATTTGATAGAAGAGAAAGGGAGGTCAGAGAGGACTAGAACTAAGTTTACTAGTCTGTTGGGGGGTGGGTTTTTCTGCACTAGACAGCATCTATTGCCTTTGCTGATGACAACTCTTTCTATCCTCATACTCATAGTGCAAATCTTTATGTTAGATGGCATATCACAAGACAAAACACCCCTTGTAGAAGGCAGGTCTGGGGACAGGGGTATGATGGCCAGAAAATCTTAGTGACAGCCTAGGAATCATGGCAAGAATCCCATTTCATTCTATATATTTGCCCCCAAAGCTCTGTTCAGAAAGTTTCTGTTTCATCCAATGTCACACAGTTATTTAGTTGGGAAAATCAATATTTGAATCTAGCACTCCGGCCTAGTGTTCTTTCTACTACACAGATACTATGATTTTGCTCACATGTTGCTCCCTAATGGGAATGCCTTCTTGTTAACTTTGTGTTTAAAAAAAATCATAACAGAAAAATATTAAACAGTAATGCCACTAATGGGTGTGTATCCCAATGAGATCATTAAAAAAATGGAAAATGACCCAATGTACAAAAATATTTATATCAGCTCTTTTTCCTGTTAAAGAATTGGAAATTGAGGGGATGTCCATCAATTGGGCAATGACTGAACAAGTTGAGGTACATCAATGTAATGGCATATTATTGTGTTATAAGAAATGATGAGCTGTAGATTTCAGAAAAACCTGGAAAGACTTGCATGAACTGATGCTGAGTGAAGTGAGCAGAACTCTGAAAACATTGCACACAGTAACAGCAACATTGTACCATGATCAACTTTGATAGACTTGGCTCTTCTCAGAAATACAATGATCTAAGGAAATTCCAAAAATCTCATGATAGAAGATGGTATCCACATTCAGAGAAAGAGCTATAGAGTCTGAATATAGATAGAAGTATTCTGTTTTCACTTTTTTTTCTTTTGTGGTTTTTTTTCTTTTTTGTCCCTCACTCTTCTTTCACAACATGACTAATGTGGAAATGTGTTTAATATATTTGCCCATCTATAACCAATATCAGATTGTTTGCTGTCTTGGAAGGGAGGTGGAGAGGGGAAGAAGGGAGAAAAAATTTGGAACTCAAAATCTTATAAAAGTGAATGGTGAAAACCATCTTTACATGTAATTGGAAAAAATGAAACTTTTAAAATTAAAAATATATATTAAAATACTGTTCATTCTTCAATCTCTCATCCATGAAAATTATCTTTACTATTCCACCTAGCATAATCATTTGTCTTCTGATCTTATGTGTTAATTATATACTTTGAAGGCACAGTGGATAGAAAGATAGTACCAGAAGACCTGAGTTCAAATCTTGCTTCAAGCTTTTACTACTTGTATGACCTGGGCAACTCATTTAACTTCTCTATGTTTCAGTTTCCACACGTGTAATAATAGCACCTATCTCTACGGATTGTTGTGCAGATAAAATTACATCATTTCCTTTGTTCCAGTTTTACATGAGACAATATGAGACAATATTTGAGAAGCACTTTGCAAACATAAGAGCACTGTGTGCATTCTATTATCATTTTGTTTTTGTTTTTGTTATTGTTGTAGTTATAATAGTTGTTATTCTGAATAGGGGTATGGACGTGCAGCCAAGATGGCAGAGTAAAAGCAATGACTTGCTTGAGCTCTCCCCTAAACCCCTCCAAATACCTTTAAGAAATGGCTGTAAACAAATTCTAAAGCAGTAGAATGCACAAAAAGACTAAGTGAAACAAATTTGCAGCCAAAGTAAACCTGGATGATTGATCAGAAAGGTATATCATGCCAAGTAGAGAGAGGAGCACAGTTTGGCATGCATGTGCAGGCCACAGTGACCCTGGAGCAGGCCTCAGAGGACTGAATCACAGGCAGCTGTTGCTGTTTCCAGACTTCTCAACCCACAAATGCCAAAGACATCTTAGAAGGTGAGTGGGAAAAGTCTGTGTCAGTGGGGAAAGGAAGAAGTCGGTGGTCTCAGCTCCAGTCCCTGAGCTCGGCGGGGCCAGTGATTGCCTCCAGACCTTCTGGCCCACAGACTGAGGGGGAATCAGGTGGCTGATCAGAGGTGGATTGCAGGGATCTCTCTGCTGGTGCAGGATTCTCTTGCTTTACCCATGCTTGGATCTGGGTCACAGTTCTGGGTGGCAGTCCTGCGGCAAGGAGGAACACTGGTATGGTAGAGCTGGTGGTCGTGGTAGAGAGGAAATCCTCCTCACATTTCCAAAACAAAAAAGAATGCTTGTGGTCACTCATAGAGCAGAGCATAAGCCAGGAAAGGAGTGAACACCTTGCCTTTGATCTTAGCTCCTTGGAAGAACTGAAAATTGTCAGGTCCCTAGAAGTATCTCTGAAAACAGCTGCACAAAACCCCTAAAGCTTGGGACAGTACATTCTCCACACTGGAAGCAGACTCCTACCTTAACAAAAAGTTTATAACTCAAGTGATTGGCTGGGATCACGAGCAAGCAGCGCAAAAAGAGTCAGACTATAGAATCTTTCTTTGGTAACAAAGAAGATCAAAACATACAACCAGAAGAAAACAACAAAGTCAAAGCTCCTACATCCAAAGGCTCCAAGAAAAATATAAATCAGTCTCATGCCACGGAAGAGCTCAAAAAGGAGTTTGAGAAACAATTGAGAGAAGTAAAGGGAAAACTGGGAAGAGAAATGAGAGTGATACAAGAAAATCATGAAAAACAAGTCAACAGCTTGCTAAAGGAGACCCCCCCAAAAAAATACTGAAGAAAATAACACCTTAAAAAACAGCCTAACCCAAATGGTAAAAGAAGTCCAAAAAGCCAATGTGGAGAAGAATGCCTTAAAAAACAAAATGGGCCAAATGGAAAAAGAAATCCAAAAGCTTACTGAAGAAAATACTTCCTTAAAAATTAGAATGGAGCAATTGGAAGCTAGTGACTTTATGAGAAATCAAGAAACTGTAAGACAAATTCAAAATAATGAAAAAAATAGAAAACAATGTGAAATATCTCATTGGAAAAACAACTTACCTTGAAAATAGATTCAGGAGAGAGAATTTAAAAGTTATTGGACTATCTGAAAGCCATGATCAAAAAAAAGAGCCTAGACATCATCTTTCAAGAAATTATCAACGAAAACTGCCCTGATATTTTAGAACCAGAGGGTAAAAGAGAAATTGAAAGAATCCACCAATCACCTCCTAAAAGAGATCCCCAAAGGAAAAGTCCTAGGAATATTGTAGTCAAATTCCAGAGTTCCCAGGTCAAGGAGAAAATATTGCAAGCAGTCTGAAATTAGGGGTATCATATGAAAAAAATAACAATGCACATAGTCCTAGGTCTGTCATGAATATATATATATGTTACCTCAAGCAGATTACTTGACCTCTTTGTTTCTCAGAATTCTCATATGCAAAAGGAGGATGCTGAATTGGAATTATTCAGATTTAGCGCTTAGGGTCTAAATGATGTCAGGCTGTCCAAAGTCTAAATTTTATAGATGAAGAAACAGTTCCCCAAAAATGTGACTTATCCAATATCACATACAACTAGTAAGAACCCAAGACCAGATCAGACTCAGAATTAGTTTAGTATTCTTTCCACTATAACATTTCACACTCACATGGTTTTTAAATTCCTTTCAATTTGAACATATAATTAACACTTCTATTGGTTTTTTTTGCTTATTATTTGTTTTGTATTTTTTTTTTGTTATACATTTGTTTTGTGGCTAATCTCCCCCAAGTATAGTACAAACTCATTGATTGCAGAGATTATATTGTGATTCTTTATATTATCTAACACAATACCTTGCACATAGAAGTTGCTCAATGTATAGTTGTAGATTGATTGTAGCCCCATAACCTAACAGTGCAAACTAAAATGTAGACATTCATGTAACACTTGACTGACATGGGTCACATATAGGATTTCCTTTTCACTTTAGACAATTCTGATTTCCACATATAGATAGTACTTTTGAATCACCACTTTTACCATATTAGGAAACTATGTGATATCACCAGGTACTTGACCCCCTGAATGAATGAAATATTATTGACCTGGTTCAGTATTTGATTAGCAAATGTGACAGATTGCAAAAGATAGAAGTACTTCTCTTTGTACTGAGAAAATTTGGATTGTATGTCATTTTATATTTTCTTATGGCATTGTTTGAGGCTTCATCTAATCCATTATCCTACATTCCATATTCACGCAATTCAGATGTTTCAAAAGAAGGTGAAAACACTTCAAACTATACCACTCAATTGTGTCTTACTCCCATAGGCAATCATTTTATTCCCTGTGGCATAAAGTTTAATTACCTATGTCATTCTATAAAGTATGCAGAACTACAGATAAGATTAGTGATCGTAAAATCACCCTGTTCTTTTTCAGAAGGCAACTGGAGTATTTTTTCCATGACCTTTTGTGCCAGTAAATGCCACAGGTAGAAGATAGGCTACATTAAACAGTGTTTCCTTTTATTGGTAAGAAATTTACTACCTTTTAATTTCAGTGAATGACACAGTGTTCTTGCATCATGTAAGAGGACAGAGAGAACAGACTCATCAGTTTTTACTCTATCTTTGAGAACTGAAATATTTGAAAATAAGCCTTAATTTATCTTCCTGATACTATTTATGATTATGTCTGGTTTCTATGGTAAAAATATATATATATATATTGATTCAAAGAAGGCTCGATTCAATGGTTTCATCAGTTATATTTCTGACTAATATATATCACAGTGAATGAAATAAAAATGATAGGGGAGATGCCAGTAGGCACATAAATAGTGTTTTCACTGAAGCAGCATCCAATGAATGTTTATCTTGAAATGTACATCATTAATTACTATCTGATTGCTTATTTATGAGCTCAAACCTGCCTGATAATTACATGGTTTAACACCTTGGTTTCCTAGAACTTTTCTCCTTTTAAGCCTTCTGTCTTGATAATCTCATTACAGATATGTCATTATTCCAATCCAGTCCCTCTGGTTGAAATCTTGGTTTATTCTGATTTATAATGTTTCCTGACTCTATCCCTACTCAGATGGGATGTGGGTCTTTAAATCTATACTATGGTTCCCGCCAGCTCCCTTTAGATAACTTTTTTCTGGTTAACTGAACACTTTTACTACACCAACTTTGTCTTCTCTGGTATATTTCCTTGTTGGATCTCATGAGGTTAGGGTGATAGAGAATAAAGAGTATTTGATGAAAAATCTTGAGACATGTTATGTGTGACTTTGGATGCTGCCTCTGTAACTTTTTGCTTGGTTTCTTGGAAGTTGTAAGGTTCTATTTCCTCATCAATAAAATGGATATAATAATGTTTGCAATATCTATCTCGTAGAAGTTTTGTGAGGAAAACACTTTTTAATATATAACAAATTATATAAATTTGGATTATTATTACATAAGAGGATCATTGTAAAAACACTATTGCTTGACTATAGGATTAATTCTAGCCTTATAAAATGATCACCTCATCACTATTAGAACTTCATTTTAAGTAATTATGGTTCCTTTTGAGGAGCAGAAGGGGAGGATATTTATGCATCTCTACAGTCATTATCTATGTTATAAATGCTATGCATGCAAAGCTCCATGTACTAGAAAAGAAGCTTTATATGTGGCAATCAATCCATACACTAGCAATTGCTTAGGATATAAGGAAAGGTAAAAATAGCTCCTTCTCTCAAGTAGCTTACAGTTTAATGGGGGAGGTAAGTAAACAAACACATAGAAATGAAATACATACAGAATAAATTGAAAATGACTAACAGATATAGCACTAGAATTGAAGGAGATAAGGAAAGGATACAAGATTGAACTTTAGCTGAGACTCAAAGGAAGCCAGGAAATGAGGGGGGAGAGAGAGAGAGACAGAGAGACAGAGAGATAGAGAGACAGAGACAGAGACAGTGAGACAGAAGACAGGGAGAAAGAGACAGAGAGAGTTTCAAGCACAGGGAATGGTCAATGAAAAGGGGTCAGTAGATAAAATGCCATGCTTGAGGAATATCAAGGAGGCCAGATTAGAAGCATAGATAGGACTTTAAAAGCCAAAGGGAAGATTTTATATTTGATCTTGGAGTCAATAGAGAATTACTGGAATGGATTAAATGGGGGGGGAGTTGGTCAGACTTGTGCTTTAGGAAGATTGATTCAGTAGCTGAATAAATGATGGAATGGAGTGGGCAGAGACTTTATGCAAGGAGATCAACCAGTAAGCTATTACAATAGTTTAGTTGTTAGGTGATGAGGGCTTAAAACAGGGTGGTTTCAGTATCAGAGGAGGAACTTGGATATATATGAGATGTTATGAAGGCAAAAACAAGAGAACTTTGCAACCAATTCAATATTTATAGAGTTGTTACCATGCATTTAACGCCATGCTAGGTTGTCTGGCTATAATCAGTCAGCAAATATTCACTGAGATTCTACTTAAGTAGTAGCGATTTCCTCATTTCTATCCTTTACAGAATGCCAAGCCCCATGGAATTGAAGTAGGACAGAGATATTAGTTAGACCCATATTTGAATCTCTAATTTATTATTTTCTAAAATTTTACATGCAGTTTCTAAGACTGACTGTAACTGAAAAAATGCCTTAGACATCATTTTATTCAAAATCTTTACAGATGAAGGAACTTCAGTTCATAAATGTGGAAAAAAAGAAGTAAATACTAGAGAGGGATTTTATTTATCCTTTTCTACTGCCAAAGGCAGTGTTCTTTGCATCACATCATACCCTTAATATACCTGAATCAATGGATATTTCAAAATAAGTAAGCAATTAATTACTTATTTAAAAACTCAAGTAATGTTAACAACCTCAATAGTAATAATCATAATGTTAATAAACAAACTGTGAAACACATTCATCTATTAACAGAATTATTTTTAAAAAGTTAGAAAAAGCATAAAAAAAGAAAGAAAGAAAAGAAATCCTGATTTCTTGAGAAATTCCTGGACTCTAATACTAGCTAAATCATACAGATACCAATTAAGAAGCATGAAAATTAATTTTTAACCCTTGAGGACTATTTTTCATACAATCAGTTAAACATGAACATCCAACTTTGCTACTATAGGCAATAATGCAATTGTAGCTCAGGCAAATTAGAAACACTTGATGAAGTGTGACTGTGCTTTGGGTCAGTAGATAGATAGTGAGAACTATCAGTGTGATTCACTTAGAGCTCAGTGGGAAGGTGATAACTGCACAAATCTCATGTTACAACCTGCTGTCTGATCTATTGAGGAGATTAGGTTTTTCTCTCCAAGTTATTTACCATTGACAATCATTACAACAGCTAACACTCAACAGAAAAAGAATACAAAGTAATAAATAAAAATGAAACAAGGAAGGACACAAAAAGCCCCATTTCAGGCTCTGCAGGTTATAGCAATGTACCCTGGAGAAGTTCTTAGGAAGAGAAGACACTCCCTCTGTTCCCTTCATAATTTCTCTTTATAAACTGGTAGCTGCATGTCATTGTATCTCCCAGGGACTATTTATAGATATGTAGACTTGATCTAAGTGTACTTGCTAAACACAAACACTCGTATCTCCCAAGATTAATGTATGAAGAGCAATAGTAGTTACATGGATCTAGGTAAATGGGAAATTGTAAGTGGGCTCAATATAAATTTTCTGTTGTTAATATATTTGCAGGTCCAAAGTATTCAGATTATATCTACATTATAGATTTAACCTCATAGTAAATACATGAAAAAACTAGACATGTTTAAAATATTCAATTCAGTTAAAAATATTGCTTAGCAGCTATTATACATAAGCTATGATATGGGGTTTTGAGTGTACATTGACGAAACAACATAGTGCATGCTCTCGAGGAGTATAAGATCTGTTGGGAGTACATAGGATATACACAAAAATGTGTGACGAAAGAAAGGTGGTAAGGGCAGAGGAGAGGATCAAAGTGATCTGAAAATACACATTGGGGGAGGAATAATTTTAATCTAGGATAAATAGGAAGACTTCATATGGGAAATGATAGCTGAGTTATGCCTTAAAACCCAGAAAGGACTTCATGGAGAAGTTCCTTTCAGAAATGGTATGATGTTAAAGTAGACACAGAGTTGGTGAAAGAATAGAGTAGAAATGAGACAGAATAGAACAGAATTGTTCAATTTGGCTGGGGCATGATTGCAAAAAATAAAGCTCTGACACAAATTATATACATTAAGGTGTAGATTTAAGATAAGATATTTCTCTTTTCAAAATGTGAATTCTCAGTGGAAAAAGCCTCAGTGTTGTTTAGTTCCATTCAAAAGGGAGATATTCAGCACCTACTAAGTGTAAAGGTTATTGTGTTGGCTATGGGTGCCATTAAGAGGAAGATGGATAAGACATAATGTCTTCCCTCAAGCATCTAATAGAAAAAAATGAAATCTAGTAGAAGGAAAACAAAATCATAATCTGATGTTTCAATATTTCATGGTTTTATATTATAGAAAAATTTTAAAAATTCAGAATACATGTGTATACACACACATATATGATACATATATGTGTATTCTTGAACATGTCAAATGAGATTAAGGAATTATTGATAACTGTGTAAGTCTCTCAGGCTATCAACTAATTCAATATTTTTCAAAGTTGTTGTCATAAAACAGTTATGTTCTGTTTTCTTGGCCTAAAACCATATATTCAATGCTGAAAAAATTATTTCCTTAAAAACCCAGGAATAACTCATGCTATCCTTTGGCTATGATTTACAATGATAGTTGATCCAGGAAATTATAGTTTTCCACTTTAGCTTGCTTTGTTTTGTTTCATACTTGGTCTGTGATTTCATCAGTGTTGAGAACTCCTGGTAGGGTCTGTATCTAACGAGGCAGATAAGTGATTTCTTCTCAAATTACAGTCTCAAGAGAGTCATCTGGAGTACCAAAAAGGTAAGTGATTTGTGCAGTATCAAATGATTTGTATTTATCAGAGACTGGTGTTTAATTCATGTCTTCATGACTTAGGAACCAGTTCACTATCTACTATGCTATACTGACTCCTAATAATTAGTGACAAACTTTAGCATATCAATGAACAAATTAAATGTTAAAATGAAAATATTAACAATATTTTATTATGAGCTTAATTTAAACATTTAGCCTTATATCTAATAATAACAGTTCACATTCACGTACCATTTTATAGTACTTTCCTTGAAATAATGCTGATAGCTATACTGTGAATAGTACTTCCTTCTACGAGGAATTTGGCAAAAAGTTAGGTCAAAGCTCAAATCCACACTTTCTAACTCTAGATACAATGACTTTTCCACAACAACATTTTGAATTTGGATTGATGCTAGGGTTGTTTGTAAGTTGATTGATTGATTTATTGATCATGTTTTCAGTATTTTTTTTTTGCTTTAAATGGCATTTTATTTTTCCCACAATTATACACCAAGAAAATTTTTAGTGTTCATCTTTAGAAGATTTTGAATTTCAATTTTTTCTCCCTCCATTCTTCCCCTCCTCTGTTCTGAAAATGGTAGGCAGTATGATATAGTTCATACATTTGCTATCATGTAAAAGCATATTTCCATATTCATCACAGTTGTAGAAGAAAAAATAGATCAAAAGAAAAAAAAACATGAGAAAGAATAAAGTAAGTGAAAAATGTGCTTCAATCTGCATTCAGAGTCCATCACTTCTTTATCTGGATATGGATAACATTTTTCTTAGTAAGGCCTTTGTACTTGTCTTGGATCATAGTGTTGCTGAGAAAAACTGAGTCATTCATAGTTGATCATCACACAATGTTGCTGATACTATGTATAGTGTTTTCCTGGTTCTGCTCATTTCACTTTGCATCAGTTTGTACAGGTCTTTCCAGGTTTTTCTGAAATGAGCCTGTTTATCATTTCTTATTGTACAATAGTATTCCATTACATTCATATACAACAACTTGTTCAGCCATTTCCCAATTGATGGGCATCCCCTCAGTTTCCAATATATTGCCACCACAAATAGAGCTGCTATAAATATTTTTGCACATATAGGTCCTTTTCCTTTTTTTTGTTATGATCTCTTTGGGATATAGACCTAGTAGTGGTATTGCTGGATCAAAGGTGGGTATGCACAGTTTGGTTGCTCTTTGGACATAGATCCAAATTGCTTTCTGGAATGGTTCTCAACTCTACCAAGAGTGCATTAGTGGAAATGAAATACATCTATCTCATAGTTGTGAATTATATGCACTAAACTTAACCAAAAAATTTAAGAGAAATAAAATAAAATCTGAAATTTTCTGATAAAAAACAGTGCATTAGTGTTTCAATTTTCCCACATCCTCTCCAATAGTTATTATTTACCTTTTTTGTCATCCTAGTCAATCTGATTCATGTGAGATGGTATTTCAGAGTTGTTTTAATTAGCTTTTCACTAATCAGAAGAAATCTAGATCACTTCTTCATACGTCTATACATATTTTTGATTTCTTCATCTGAAAATTGCCTGTTCATATCCTTTGACAATTTATAAATTGTGAAATGGCTTGTGTTCTTATAAATTTGACTCAGTTATATATAGAAATGAGGCCTTTAACAGAAACTTGCTCTAAAGATTGTTTCCCAGTTTTCTGCTTTTTTTCTAATCTTGGCTGCATTGGTTTTTTTTAACAAAAGATTTTAATTTAAAATAATCAAAATTATCTATTCTACATTTCATAATGCTCTCTATCAGTCATTTGTTCAAGAATTCTTCCCCTCCCCATAGATCTGAAAGGTAGACTATTCCTTGCACTTCTAATTTGATTGCTTCATTGGCTATGGTACCTTTTAGGAAGATGTAGTTTCCTTCCTTATCTCTTTTAATTAGGTCTATTTTTGCTTTTGTTTTGTCTAAAATCAGCATTGCTACTCCTGCTTCTTTTTCTTCTTCTTTTTTTTTTTACTTAATAGAACTACATAATAGATTCTGCTACAGTTCCTTACTTTTAAAGCTTCAAATATGCTATTTGTAAGCAAAGTATTTGTGGTTTTTGATCCACTCTGCTATCTTCTTCTGTTTTATGGGAGAGTTCATCTCATTCACATTAACAGTTATGATTATTACCTGTGTATTTTCTTCCATCCTATACTT
>NW_020950792.1:12094136-12173213 GCF_900497805.2 Vombatus ursinus
TCTCTACCTTTCTTCTGTATCCATTATACTCTTCTTTCTCAACCCTTAATTTTTTATGTCATTCCTTCAAATTCACTTTATTCCTGTACCCTCAGCCTATGCATTTTCCTTCTAGCTGTACAGTTAGTGATATAATTTTTAGAAGTTACAAATATTATCATCCCATGTCAGGATATAAACAGTTTGAATCTATTGAAATCCTTATGTATTCTTTTCCCTTTTTCCCTGTTTATGCTTCTCTTAGATCTTGATATTGGAGGTCAAAGTTTTGGTTTAGTTCTGCTCTTCTCCTTAGGAAGGCTTGAAACCCTTCTATTTCATTGAAGAACCATTTTTCCCTTGATGTATTATGCTTAATTTTGCCAGGTAAGTGATTCTTGATTGTATTCTTACCTCCCTTGTCCTCCAGAATATCATGTTCTATGACCTCCAGTCCTTTAATGTTGGAGCTGGAAAATCCTGTGTGATCCTGATTGTGGCTCCCCAAGATTCGAGTTGTTTCTTTCTGGCCACTTACATTTTTTCCTTGACCTAACAGTTTTGAAATTTGGTTATAATGTTTCTTGGGGTTTTTATTTTGGAATTTCTTTCCTAAGGTTATCAGTGATTTCTTTCAATGGTCATTTTGCCTTCTGGTTGCAGGACATTAGGACAGTATTCCTTGATAATTTAATGAAAGATGCTGTCCAGGTCCTCCTTTTGATTATGGATTTTAGGTATTCTAATGATTCTGATATTGTCCCTCCTGGATCTATTTTCAAAGCCAATTGTTTTTCTTTTTTCTTTTCTTTTCTTTTTTTTTTCAGCCAAAGACAAGGTTTATTAGAACATCTGTCATATTGGACAGACTCATAAAGAATCTGAATGCTAGTGAACCATTGCCTAGATTTTAAGAATCTGAGACTTTGGCTAGATTATAAGAATCTGAGCATCTTAATGGAGACAAGATGGACTTTGTATACAGAAAGACTATGGGAGGGATCTTGGAGCTGCCAAGTACTCTATGAGGTAGTAGAACTCCCTGGATCTGCACCACATGGCCAAGGGAGAATGGAGCCGAGATGGGATTAAGGGTGGGAAGTGGTCTGGGGTCATAGGAAGGTAAGACAATAGATGGCTAGGCTAGGTTAAGGGTAACAGAGAATTGGGAGATTGGGTGTAACTACAATGAAAATCCAGTTGATGAGATTATAGACTAAGAACAGCCATGTGAGAAAGTCCAGGTTTTTTTTTTCTTTTTGTGGTCTAGATCCCATCCTCATCATTAACCCCTCAAACAAATGGGACTCAAATTCTTTTGGGGTAAGGGGCGAAGGTCTTGGCTTCTGAAACTACTTCCTGCTGGCAAGGGGCATAGAGCTGTCCCTGCCTCGAGGGTATCCCAAAGAGGAGGTTGACTGGAACCAAACACAGGCTGCATCCAGGAGATGATGGGGGGATAATGGCTGGTACTCACTATTTGCTACCAACTGTAGGCGAATGGCCTGGAAGACACAAATCTGACAGAAAAGACTGCAGGGCCCAGATATAAAGGGGGAATAGATTTAGGGCCCAAATATGAGAGTATAAAGCATTATTAGCTCTCCTTGGATTCAGATAATTCAGTTTTCCAACCATGCAATATCAAATCCACCTCATAGCCAGACTCAGGAATAGCCAAGTGGATAACATTCCTCTTCAAAGAAACACAATTGGGAAACTGAGCCAAGAGGATCCCATCTTAGATTGAGGCTAAAATCATCCTCTCAAGCTTTTCCCAATGCTGACTTCCCACCAGTATCACATTCTCTCTAAGCAGCTAATGGCATTTCTCTCAGATGGTGGATTATTGATTATCAATGGTTTATTATGTTCCATCAAACAACTTAAAGTAAAATTGCATGAGCTTTTTTACCTCAAACAGCAAGTTTCACTAATCACAGCTTAGGAAAAACTTTTCCAGGATTTACATCTCAAATTTAAATTTGTCCTGGTGTAAAAAGCCAATTGTTAGAGATTTCTCTATACTTGCAAATTCTCAGCAAATTAAAACCCAAACAATGTTTTTGGCAAGTTTACAAATTAAAACAATAACCAGTAATAGCCAAATTATTTTAACAGTAACCAAATTATGAAAAGTTGCTTGAGATAACTGATGCAAAAAGTTCAGCAATTTGAAACTTGAAACAAACCCATTACCAATCAGGTTACTTCAGTTCTGTTAAATTCATGCGCAAATTACTTTACACAGAGAATCAACACCTCATCATTAATAGTTAAAACTACAACCTTAAAAGAGCATACTTGCTCAAGTTCAGAGGCTAACTTCTTTACCTTGAGCAGGATGTGCTGAACCTGGGTGATGCTTCTAGGCAAAGGTTGACCTAGGGCCCAAGGCAATTGCCGGATGCCTCACACTGTTGCTGCTGCCACCTCCCCTCCTTCCTTTTCCAGGTGTGGTAAAGCAAAATCAAAGGTGAGGGGGAAAGGATGAAACTCTCTTCTTCTAAGAGAGGGGTTAATGGTACCCTCTTGACTCAAGGGAAGGGAGTGACTGGGATTGTAAGGAGGTATTTCAAAACTCCTTAATGATCAATCACAAAACCTCCAGAATCTGCTAAGATATTTTTAGCTGTTCTAACTGTTCCCTACAACCTCCACAAAGGAGGATTGAGGGGTATAGAGGGAAGGCAGTAAGTAAGCCTCAGGGAACCAAAAAGGAACTGCAGTTTTCCCCAATTCTCTAGTGCTGAGAAAATTGACAGAATTGGGGATACACTTCCAGTTAGGGCATCTGTCCTTTTCCTCTATTCTGCTGAAGGTGTACCCAGGTCCATCACCTTGAACCAACCCAGTGGACCTAGAGCCTGATAGCATTAGGCTGAGTGTGAGACAGCCTGGTAACTGTCTGCCTGAGAAGCACCTCTAAGCCTTGGTGCTTGGAGAGGGACCCAACTGTAGAACAAGAAAAGAGAGGGGTGGAGGGGAGGGCTTATATACCTTCTGGTCTTGGCTGGAGAAGAACTTGGGTTTAGGCACTTTTCCCATACAGGCCACCAAAATGTTGAGGTTTAGGGGTTTAGGGGTGCTGGGACCCCAAAATAATAACATTCAGGTCCTGACCGAAATAATTTGACCCAAGCCTTCTTTCAGCCAAAGACAAGGTTGATTAGAACATCCGTCATATTGGGCAGACTCTTCAGAAGTCTGAATGTTAGTGAGCTATTAGCTACATTATAAGAATCTGAGCTGCCAGCTGTTTTGCCTAGGATGTATTTTACACTTTCTTCCATTTTTTCATTCTTTTGAATTTGTTTTATTGATTCATAATATCTCATAAAGTCATTAGTTTCCACTTGCCCAATTGTTGTTTTCCTCAATTAGCTTTTGTACTTTCTTTTCCATTTGGCCAATATACTCTTTAAGGAGCTATCTTCATCAGTGGATTTTTGTTTCTCCTCCATTTCACCAATTCAACTTTTAAGCAGTTTTCCAAGCCATTGGCTTTTTTTTTCCTAATTCTCTTGTATCACTTTCATAGCTTTTCCAAATTGTTCTTCTGCTGCTATTGCATGATTTTAAAGCTCCTTTCTTAGTTCTTCCATGGGTTCTTTCTGGGCTTGAGACCACTCCCCATTTTTCTTTGAGGTCATGTTTATAGATGTTGTGACACTCTTGTCTTCTTCTGAGTTTGTATCTCGTTCTTCCCTGTCACCATAATAACTTTCTATGGTCGGATTCTTTTTTTTAAATAATTATTATTGTTGTTTTTTGCTTTTTTTTTTTTACCTTTTCCCTTTCTTTTAAATTTGATCACTGTTCCCAGGGCAGAAGGAGCTCTGTCTCAGGATTCTTTTGCCAGTGTCTGCAGGTTCTGGTTGTTTACCTCCTGCTGTGCTGATGTTGCCCTGAGGCCCATGGAGGACCGTTGTGTCTGGTGCTGTGTTGAGAGTGTGGGTTTAGGGGTGGTTGGAGTGGCTGGAAACTGTAAGGATCTGGCAGCTTGCCTGGTGCTGAGCTGGTGTTTTAGTGGTGGTGTCTGCTATGTGCTTAGGCCAGGTGTTTTTTTTTTTGTTTGTTTTGTTTTGTTTTTGCTTTTTTGTGTTTCCCAGGGGCTGTCCTGATGCACATGGAGATATGGCACCTGGACGATGACTGTCTGCCCTGGGCTACACTAAAGCACTTGGAGATCCAGCCACTGGAAGATGCTTGTCTGCCCTGGGCAGCATTGAAGGCACATGTTGGTTGTCTGAGCTGGAGTCTGCTGATTCCCCTGGCTATGTCAAGGCCTGTGGGGAGTCCTGATGTTGGCATTTGCCAGCTCCACCACACTGGGACTCAGGATCTACTTCTATGTGCTGACGTGGGGCTTGCTGGAATGTTTTCTGTCCTACAATGCAATCCCCTTTTAACCAAGTGAGACAGACTTTTCTCACAATCCTCCAAGTCTTCTTGGCCAAAAGACTGCTCCACCCCATATTTTCACTGGTTCAGCTGCTCCAGGAATTATTCTGGGGTACTTTTTCATGATTTTTTGGAGGTGAATATGGGAGAGCTATAGTAATTTACTGCTTACTCTGCCATCTTGGCTCCCAGAAATGTTTTTAATTCATGAGTTTATTTATTTAGATTTGCTTTTCTCTTCAGAACAAGTAAAGAGGATTTTTTTCATTTGTTTTGCATTATTTTTTTCTGTCCATTATAACATCAGAAGTTTGTTAGTGTATCCTACTCAGTGAGAAGGTTAAGGTTAAATTGTACGTCTACATTTTTGATTACATATTACTTTGGTTTTAAATTTTAAAAAAAGCAGACATACACATGAACATAACACAACACAAATTCCAGCGGTCAATAATTACTGAAATACAAAGACATGAGAACTGTATGATATGAAAATTTCCAACCTATATGGTATAATGTTTAGGCAAAATTTGATCAAGGGAATTCAGATGTGTGGTTACATTTGTAAAGGTTATATGATTTAAAAAGTACATACATAATAAATACAAGTACATACACATATATGCATATGTGTGTACATATTTATGATAAGGTGTGATAGTATAACACAATGTGGCATAAAATGCAACAACACATATAATAAAAATATGTGATGTAATGAGACCCAATAAAACATGATATAACAATGTTATGTAATATAATTTAATGAAAGGTAATACAATATGTATTATAATACATTGCCCTTAAAGATACTTATATAAGAAAAAAACCACACTTTGAACCATGGTGCCATAGTTGTTATTCCTTTAAGGAGGATAAATGTAAAGTTCATGTAGCTTGGGACTGAAATTATTCTTATGGGAAACACAGACATTTAAAAACTATATCTCAAGACACTAAACTATCTGCAAGTGATAAATATGATCAGTCATCGTAGTAGTCTGTAGGAATCACTCTGTATCTTTTTGAAAATAGACTACAGTAACATAAATTACTCTATTTTCTAAAGGTCTTAGCCACAATGGCAACCAAGTTATTTCTTTGAATTAAAGTTCAATAGAATTTTGTCTTAAAAACTGAGGTTATGTTATTATTGGAAGCCATCTGAGTAAGCAAGGATGTAATGACAATCAGGCTGTAGACACTTGATGCTATGTGATTTATTTTCTTTTATGATCCTAAAATACATATTAATGACCATTTGTGAGATTTCTAAAGAGGAAAAAATAACTGAGCCTATTTCTTTTACAGAGATTATTATTTAAAGTATTTTACAGGGAATTCAAATGCACATATTATGGTCTAAGTTGTTTGTAACATTCAATTCTTGCTGTAAAGGAAGACATGCTACCTCCTACTCACAGCTGTCTGAGTAAGGTCCAAATTGCTTAAAATGTCAATACTCCTGCCTAGAGTCAATCACTAAGAAGGATGGGCTTGGAAAGCCTCAGAACCTTTTGAGAACAATACTCACTTAACTATATTCTCCAAGAAAGTCTCTGAATTCTAAATATGAATCTCTTATGAATTCTATTGACATTTTAAGAACACAAACACTTAGGGTTTTCCTACAGTACTGCCTGGCTTTTTATCTTCCACTGTATTATCAAAGCAGCTTTCTCTCCTTCAGTTCCTGCTACATCAATCCATAATACCCAAAACCAATTTAGAAACAGAAGATAATGAGCAGGTCAATGCATTAGACATGTAACTAAAACTAAAACCTAGAATAAAAACAAATTAATAATGCCTACTTAAACACCAAATCAAAAATTCTGAAAGGCAAAGGAGAGATTAATAAAATTGAAGAGAATAAAACCATTGGATTGATAAATAAAACTGAAAGTTGGTTTATTTACAAATAAAATTGATAAACCATTGCTTAATTTGATTAAAAAAAGAAAGAAGAAAATTAAATTACTAGTATCAAAAATGAAAGGTGAATTAACCACCAATGAAAATGAAACTAAAGCAATTAATAGGTGCTATTTTGCTTAATTATATGCCAACAAATATGACAATCTAAGTGACATGTATGAATATTTACAAAAATAGAAATGACCCAGAAAAATAGAAGAGGAATTAAAATATTTAAATAACCCTATGTTAGAAAAAGAAATTGAACAAGCCATTAATGAGTTCCCTAAGAAAAAAATATCCAGGATCAGGTGGATTCACAAGTGAATTCTACCAAACATTTATAGAACTATTTATTCCAATGCTATATAAACTATTTGGAAAAATAGGAAAAGTAGTATCACTAAATTCCTTTCACAATACAAATAGGATTCTGTTACTTAAATCAGGAAAAGTAAAAACAGAGAAAGAAAACTGTAGACTTGTAGATTCACTTAATGTTCTTTTTCCCCTGAAGGATTATACTCAGTTTTGTTGAGTAAGAGATTCTTGGTTGTAATCCTATCTCCTTTGACAGCCAGAATATCATATTCCAAGTTCTCCAATCCCTTAATGTAGAAGCTATTAAATCTTGTGTTATCTTGACTATGTTTCCACAATATTTGAATTGCTTATTTCTGACTGCTTCCAATATTTTCTCCTTGACCTGGGAACTCTGAAATTTGGCTGCGATATTCCTAGGAGTTTTCCTTTGTGGATCTATTTCAGGCGATCAATGGATTCTTTCCATTTCTATTTTACTCTTTGGTTCTAAAATATCGAGGAAGTTTTCCTTGATAGTTTCTTCAAAGATGATGTCTAGGCTCTTTTTTTTATCATGGCTTTCAGACAGTCCAATCATTTTTAAATTATCTCCTATGTATCTATTTTCCAGGTTAATTGTTTTTCCAATGAGATATTTCACATTGTCTTCTATTTTTTCATTCTTTTGGTTTCATTTTATGATTTCTTGATTTCTAAGAGAGTCATTACCTTCCATTTGCTCCATTGTAATTTTTAAGAAATTATTTTCTACAGTGAGCTTTTGGACTTCCTTTTCCATTTGGCCAGTTTTGCTTTTGAAGACATTCTTCTCCTCATTGGCTTTTTGGACCTCTTTTGCCTTTTGGGTTAAGCTATTTTTTAAGGTGTTATTTTCTTCAGTATTTTTTTGGGTCTCCTTTAGCAAGCTGTTGACTTGTTTTTCATGATTTTCTTGCATCACTCTCATTTCTCTTACAGTTTTTCCTCTACTTCTCTTACTTGCTTCTTAAAATCCTCTTTGAGCTCTTCCATGGCCTGGGAATGATTCATATTTATTGGAGGCTTTGGATGTAGGAACTTTGACTTTGTTGTCTTCTTCTGGTTTTATGTTTGATCTTCTTTGTCACCAAAGAAAGGTTCTATGGTCTGACTCTGACTTTATTTTTTTTAACACAGTTTGCTTATGTTCCCTGCCAATTTCTTTTTAGAGTTTTAAACTCTTTGTTAAGGTAGGGGTCTGTTTCCAGTGTGGAGAATGTGCTATCCTAAGCTTTAGAGGTTTTGTGCAGCTATTTTCAGAGATACTTCTAGGGATCTGTATATTTTCATTTCTTTCAAGGCAGTGTGATCAAGGGTGAGGTGTTTACTCCTTTCCTTACCTGTGCTCACAAGCACTCTTTTCTGCCTTACAACTGTGAGGAAGATTTCCTCTCCACTGCTACTACAAGCTAAACCATGCCAGTGCTTCTCCTTACCCCAGGACCACCACCCAGAACTGTGACTCAAATATAAACACAGGCAAAGCAAGAGATTCCTGCTTCAGCACCAGCAAAGCAATCCCTGCAATCCCCCTCTGATCAGCCACTCAAGTGCCCCTCAGTCTGTGGGCAGGAACCTCTGGAAGCAGCTGCTGCTCTGGGGCTGCAGCCTGGACTGGGGCTGAGACCAAGCTTCTCTCTCACCACAGTCACAGACTTTTCCTACTGACCTTCTAAGTTGTCTTTGGCATTTGTGGATTGAGAAGTCTGGAAACTGCCACAGCTGTCTGTGATTAAGTCCCCTGAGGCCTGCTCCAGGTTTACTGAGACCTGGTTTTTGCCTACACACCCATGCTGAACTGAGTTCCTCTTGCAGCCTGACTCAATAGACCTTTCCAATCAGCCAGTCAGGTTGTTTGGGCTGGAAATTTGTTTCACTCTGTCTTTTTGTGGGTTCTGCTGCTCTAGAATTTGTTTAGAGCCATTTTTTTACAGGTATTTGGAGGGGTTTGGGGGAGAGCTCAAGCAAGTCACTTCTTTTACTCCACCATCTTGGCTCTGCCTCCCTATTATTCTTGTTTTGTTGTTCTGTGTTTTATTTTGGAACATATATATGTGGATATATTTTGCATGACTGCACATGTATAATCTGTATCAAATTGCTAGCTCTCTCAATGAAAGGAGAACAGAGGGAGAGAGGGAGAGAATTTAAAAAGAATGTCAAAAATTACATCATCATTCTTTGGGTGAATAATGTACTTTACAATTCTTATTTTTTTTGAGGGTTACAGTTCAAACCTGTGGTTTTATGAGTAAGGAGAACTCCTTGTGAGGAAACATCCTCCACCAATGTAGTTGCACATCTGATCTCAAACTTAAAGGCTTAAAGATTTACGTGGTGGTGCTGAGGGGTTAAGTGAAATGCCCATGGTCACACAGCTACTATGAGGCAGAAGCAAGAATTAAATCCATCTCTTTTCTCTCAATCCATATCTTGGAGCAATCCAAGCTAGGATAATTTTATTCTACTGGTGTGTGATTATCTTCTCCAAATGCTGGAGTAGTTGTCAAAACGTCCCCTTCTGAATGGCCAGCTATCTCAGACCAAGAAACACAGATGTCTTGGATTTCTCAAACTTAAAAGGTTGTCCCCCCAAACTAGAAATGATGATTTTAGGTTTATTGCTCAGACATTTATGCTTAAGGTAAGAAATACAAGGCTTAGAAAACATAGCCAGGGTCCAATCACAGTTTACAAAGTTGAATAATTCTCTTCTAGCTGTTATGTGTTCACAGTTCATTACTCTTGCTGAGGTGGGATTAGGCCTCCAGTTCCCATCCATTTATTGGATGCTAAAAGAGGGTGATCTATTTGTCTTACATTGAATCCCAGGAAAAGAAAATTTTCAAGTCATTTCAATTTATATTGGTAGTATTTCATAACTAGATTCTAAGCTACAAAAACTCAAGTACCTCATTTTGGCTTTTTATTTTTTTGTAGCCTTATTCTCTTTTAATATTTTCACATATACATAACACTGTTTATATTTATTAAAGGACTAGAAATAATAGCAATCAGATACATGAAGTATTCCTGCACTCTTACTCTCACACAATCAATTTTACCAGATTGGACTGGTAACTCAGAGTTAATCTCACTAATGTGTAATAACTGCATTGGCAAGTAAAAACTTGTTAGCGTTGAGCAAGATGCTTCTCACTACATTTAGTCTGTAAAGCAACTAATCAATTTGTAGATTATTGAGATCTGTCTGGGTTTGCATTCCATGTATAGTAAATACCTACTATATATTAATTCACTTCAGTTATATGTTATTGTTCTTTAGCTTCCTCAAATCTATGGATAACAATGGGGTAAATTGTCCTTTCTAGGAAAATAAATGGTAGAGTACATGCTAAATCTTACACATTGTATTGTGGGGTTGAAATTTTTCCTTGTAATTGAATCTTTTCTTCTTCCTAAAACAGCAGTGTGCCATTTTAAAGAACACATTTTCTCCTTGGCATGAAATTTTCCATTGAAAAAAATGCTATACAATTAGTTCTCAGCACCTGACACTGATTGCAGAGAATAAAAGAACACCCTAAATATATGATAAATTATAGTTAAGTGTCTGAATAGTTTAGGCAACCATATATTAGTCATCATAATATGTTATTAATGCCTGAGAATATTTCATGTGCATGTTTTGAAAGATAGTGGGGTTGTGTTATCTCCAAACTATATTTGCAGACACTAAAAATGAATGAGCATTTTTTTAAAGCATAACTTAGAACAAAACTCACAGATGTGTAGGTAGACTGAAGATATAGCTCATTAATGAATATATTTTTTTTTTCAAATTCTGTCCACTAATCACTTAGAGTGAGCTGAAATTTTGGTTTACAGTTTAAATTATAGTTACACAAATTGGAGAGAAACAGTCTCTGACTTTCCCATTGCAATTCTGCTACTTCAGTTCGAGGAAACATGGGATATCAGTTCTGAATGAAAACTTAGAGATTATCTATCCTTCATTTTAGACATAAAACAATAGGACCTTGAGAGGTTCACTAGATTGCCTAAGGCTGCATAGTTAGCTATTGGGAAGTGACAAAGTTGGTATTCCTCTGAGTTCTCTTCCAGACCAAATCCTGCAATCTTGTGATTTAAAGGCAAGGCAAGGCAACACACATTTTAAACCCTCATTATGTGCCAGGAATTTTTAAAATAACTGGCTCTACAAATGCAAGCAAAAAGAAAGACAGTGCCTGTATTCAGTGAATTTACATTGTAATGGAGAAAGACAAAAAAGGGAACTTGAAAAGGAATGATATGGAGCTTGATGGTAAAATCATAGTTGACATTTTTATCTCATTTGGTTCTTATAACTACCCTGAAAGGTATATTTTGTTATTATCTTCATTTTGCAGATCAAGAAACTGAGGCAAATAGGGGTGAAGTGATTTAGTCAGGGTCACACTGATAATAAATGTCTTGGGCCAGATTTTAACTCAGGTCTTCCTGAGTCTAGGTCCAGCACTGTATTGATTATTCCACCTAGAAGCCTCAAATGTATTCTATCCTAAATGTACACCCCAGAAAGAATTTGCCAATGGAATAAGGGGGCCACTGTGGTGAAGGGATGTTCCAGAATAAGAAGAACCCAGGTGCTGGTGGGTGGTCCAGAATAAAAAGAAAGTTGAGGTATGGTTAAATCCTGAGAATCAGAAATAGAGCTGGGAGTAGAATGAGGAAGTGTCAATTGTTTTCATTTGTTTGTTTTACTCCATGGCAAGTAACTCTCCCTCTCAACACTATAGCAATTCTAAACATGGTACAAAACATACAGTTTTGCCTAGATAACAGTTGGCACAAAACTAATGAAAATGCCAAGACAAGCTTCTGTTGAATTAATCTAATGGAAGCAGTGCCAAACTGTCTGCATTTTTCACTAGTATTAGAAATATCCATTTTTAAGGATGGTGGCAGTGAATTCAATGTCAATTGATATATACCACTTTTTAGCTATTTTGCGTTCATAAGAAAAAAATCACCTTCCTCCACAATCCCTGACTTCTACTGGATGAACAGATCTCAGAGGAAGAGTTATAATGGGTCATGTGACTGGCTAAACTAGTTTCCTGTTGAGGGTAAGAAAAGACTAACTTGATTCAAAACTGTGCTATTCTTTAAGTGATAATACCCCTCTTCCCTAATAAAAGCAGTGAGCTTTCATAGAGCTTTGAATGAAGAAAATGCAGTATCTCCTCCAACTTTTGAGGAGCAGTACAGTAGCAGCCCTCATAGAAATCTCCCAGAGGCATTAATATTTGTCATAGGCTCTCTTGCCAAGACCATGCTAGGAAAAGAAGGAAGAATATAGAACTATCTCACATAGTCACCCCCCCCCACACACACACCTTGTCCTAACTAGCCCAGGTAATGCTCATCTTTCCACTCTCTTCCCATCATCTTCTTTATCAGCATCATCATTCATCATTTTAGATAAAAACATATATAGGTATACATAGAGCTTTTAGGTTAGGAAATGTTTTTACATATGTTATCTTATTTGATCCTCATGGTAGTCCTGTGAAGTAGATACTATTATCAATTCCCATTTTTCAAAAGAAGAAACTGAGGCAGGATGACATTTTGTGACTTGTCCAGAATCATACAGGTATTCCGGCTCTGATGCAGGATATGATTTTAAGTCATCTAGACTTCAAGTACTCAACGTTACTATCCACCTAAAATCAGCTATTGTTGAATAATATATGCTTACAGTGTGATTGATATATGGAGAAGTGGGCAGTGATAACCCTTGAAACATCAGTTTCAGTGCAATGGTGGGGTTGGAAATAAGATGATAAAGAGTTGAAAAACAGTGCCAAGTGGAGACATCTCATGTCTTTTTTAGAAGCTTAGTAATGATAGAGAGCACAAACATAGGATGACAGTCTGAGGAAGTTAGGAGTTCAAATGGAGGTTTTTAATTGTGGAAACAACCTGAGAGTATATAAAGGAGAAATAAGAGGTGAGATGGAAAGTGATTGATAGGATAAACTTCTGAAATAGATGGAAAAAGATGGAATCAAGGTATGATTTGCAAGTGAACTCTGGATGAATTTGGAGAAGCCTATAGCTGCCCAAAACCACAGAACCAGCCTTGACCACCTCGAGAGTAACCCTGAGCAGCTACTGCAGACTTGAGACTTTATTCTAGACTTTTAAACATTCTTCTCCTTGGCTTATTGTGTCTACAGATGTCTGACAACCCTTAACCCCTACTCCCTGCTCAAAAGCCTGAAGAAACAATGAATACCTCAAATTTGCAGTTCCTGCTCAAGGTTACTCTCAAGGTGGTCAAGGCTGGTTCTGTGTTTTTTGGCAGCAATAGGCTTCTCCAAATTCATCCAGAGTTCACTTGCAAAGGATCACTGGTATGTGAAGCAGCTCTGAACCTCAAAAGTCCTAATTGGCCGGTTATTGTGTAGCTCTATTATCATGCTCCCCTGTAAAGAAGAGAATCTCCAACATAGGTACAGTCATTACAAAGCCTATGTTCACAGATGTATAGGCTCTGAACTTTGCAAAAGGAAAGGATACTTCATCAGCTGAAATTGGGGAAAGGATGAGAGAGTGAGTGAAGTTGTAGAAGTGTTTTGAAGTATGTTGCAGGAGAGGAAAACTCTGTTGGAGGGGGCCTGACACTGTAACCCTATTAGTTCAGGTTTGGTGTTGGGATGAAATAAGGCACTCATAGATCACTGAACAGTTAAAAATAGGAGCTTTACTTGGCCCTAATGTAACAAAGTCTTTAATAAGGATATAATAATATAGCTTCAATTGCCATGACTTTCCTCATGTCCTTCTGGAAATGAATCTAGTCAGCAAAGTTCAATGTGACACCTAATTGTTGTAGTCTCAAAACATCCACCAAGTCCTTGGGGTACCAGTCTCATGTGAATTACTAAATCTTTGCTGTTCACAGGGGGAATACTGAAGCAGTTGTTGAGGATAAACAAAAGTATAAAAAGGAATATAAGGGGTACAGTACTGATGAAACAATAAGCAGGAACAATATCAAGGATATAAAGCACTACTGCCAAACTATGACACTTAAGACAAAATCAACAATTCTTCACACCTCAGGCTCATCTGTAATAAATTGACTAAGAGGTTATAGGTCTGAGGGATCATGGGATCAAAGTTGATAAGGCTCTTCCAATAGCACCACTCACTCAGTATTTCTCAAGTCACTCATCAAAACTTTACCTCTCTGAGAGCTACATCAGTATAATGATACTCAATTGCCCCCTTAAAAGCTTTAGACAGTCATTACTCACTTCTTCTACATAGTTTAAATATAGTCCTTCACATTCACCTAATGCTGAGAATTTTCACTTAGTAAGTTAGAGAAGATGCTTTCTTCCAAATAAGTACACATTGAGTGTAGATATATAGTTACAGTTTCACCTCCCCCATGCTGAGGTTTTTTTAAGCATTTTTTTATTTTATTTTTCTAATTACAAATAATAACTTTTCTGCCCTAAATCCCACCTCGAGAAAGCAAAAAAGTTGATACAGGTTATACTTGCGCAGTCATGCAAAACATATTTCCATATTAGTCACATATTTCCATATTAGAAAAAGAAAAAAAAAGACCTCCTGTCCCCTCCCCCAAAAAAAGTGTTTTTCTTTTTTCTTTTTTTAAAAGTGTGCTTCCATCTGCACTCACAATCCATCACTTCTTTTTCTGGATGTGGATTGCATTTTCCATTATTAATCCTTCAGAATTTTCTTTGATCTTTGTACTGTTGAGAATAGCTAAGTCATTCACACTTGATCCTCACATAATATTGCTATTACTAGGTATAACATTCTCTTGGTTCAGCTCATTTCACTTTACATCAGTTCATATCAGTCTTTCCAGGTTTTTCTGAGACCATACTGCTTATTATTTCTTGTAGCACAATAATATTACATCACAATCATATACCACAATTTTTTCAGCCATTCCCTAATTGATGGACATTTCCTCAATTTCCAATATTTTTGCCACCACAAAAAGGGGTGCTATAAATATTTTTGTGTATGTGGGTCTTTTTCTCTTTTTGATGACCTCTTTGAGATACAGACCCAGTAATAGTGTTGTTAGATCAAAGGGTATGCACAGTTTTATAACTATTTATCTATTTCGCATCCCATAACATTCTCTTTCTCTTGCTTGGTCGTAAATTCTTCCCTTATGCATGAATCTGACAGGTAAAATATTCTTTTCTCCTGTAATTTGCTTATGATATCACTATATCTAAATCATGTATACATTTTGACATTATCTTGGTATATGCTGTGAGTTGTTGATTCAGGTTGAGGAGGCCAAAGACACTGACGGGAATTCCAGAATGGTACAGCAATGGAAACATGATTCTAAAATCCAAAATTTTGTCAGAAAGCATCAATGCCCCTTAGGATAGATGCTGAGCAGGTTGTGGTGATTGGTATGATCTAGGAAGAATCACAAAGTTGAAAGGCTACAATTTCATATGGGTGAAACTTCTATACCCTTAGGTAACCAGAAAGTTATTTTGATATTGTCAGAATCTACTTGGAAACTGTTTGAAGGGAGGGAGAGATTCTGCATTTGCCCCCTGGGATAGCTTTCTCACTTTTCAAGCAAAAAACAACAACAATAAAAAAACAAAACAAAAAAACCTAACCTATTTTAACTTGCATGGGGAGAAGAGGTAAGGCTACTGCTTCTTCCAACCAGTGATAAACTGTAATCCGAATCCTTTGAGGGATCTTATACTTCTGTGATTTCACAGATGGATTTAAGCATTTGAATATTTTAGGAATAGAAACAGAATAAGTACTTTCACATTTTTTAATCATTTAAAATATAAGAAAGGACAATTATTTCCTAAAGCAGAAGCAGTATAGAATAGTGGAATGATTGCTCAACTTGGAGTCATGGATCCTGAGTTTAAATGCTGTTTCTACTATGACTGCTAGCGTGACCTTGGGCAAATGTCTTAATCTCTCTGTATCTGAGTTTCCTCATCTGTAAAATGAGGTGTTTGGACTAGTTAATTATTTAACTGTCTTTTGAATAGAAATAAATGATCTTATAGTCTTGTTTCACTTGTTTCACTACAATTTTGTGGGTTCTGTCACTCTAGAATTCATTTAGAGGCTTGATTTAACATTGTTTCCACAGGAAACTGGGGAGAGTTCACTCAACTTTCTGGCTTGTCTCCACCACCCCAAATAATCTTGCCAAAGTACAATTGTTAATGAATTAATCTAGCCATTCCATCCCATTCCTCAAAAAATGAAAGTGGCTCCCTATTTCTTCAAATATCTAAAAAGGAAAATGAAGAAATATCTAGTTTGGAAATTGAGATAATATACCATATCAATTTATTACACCATTGACATTGCTACAATAGTCCTTCAGTCATTTTTTGTGTTTGTTTCATACTCTTTAAAACCCTATTTATTTTTATTTTTGACAGAGATACTGGAGTGGTTTGCGATTTCCTTCTGTAGCTCATTTTGCAGATGAGTAACTGAGGCAAAAAGAGTTAAGTGATTTGCCAAAGTTCAATATCAGAACCTGGTAATTACCTTTCACAGGTAAGTATCTGAGGACAGATTCTAACTTAGGAAGATAAGTCTTCTTCATTCTAGGTCCAGCATTCCATCCACTGTGCCACCTAGCTACCCCTACTACATTATTTAAAAACTGCAAAAAAAAAAACATCCACAAAAAGATCATCCAAAAAAGGAACAAATTCCAAAAACTTCAATTACTTCATTTGTTAAAATGAGAAATATGTTTAAGGGTCAAATGAGTGATTTCATGTAAAGTAATAGTAATAATAATAATAATAGTTATAACAATGACACCTACCTAGCATTTAAATAGTAGCTACTATGTACTACACACTATCCTAAGTGCTTTATCCAAATTATCTCATTTGATTCTTACAATAACCATGTGAAGCAGGTGCTATTTTTATCCCCATTTTACAGTTGATGAAACTGAGGAAGACAGAGGTTAACTGACTTGCTGAGGGTTACACAGCTACTAAGTGTATGAATTCACTTTTGAACTCAGTTCCTACTGACTTTAAGCCTAACATTCTATCCACTATACCACCTATATGCTTCATATGATTTAGAAACATTAAAAACTAGAAATATTTAATCTATTATTTTGCCTTTTTGTTATTAATAATGTTAATGGCTTGTGCCACATAATCTCTAAGAAATTAAAGAAAAGAATAAAGAATTTCATGAATAAGCTATGAGACTAGGCAGATTAGATGAACAAAGTTCATTAAGTAACATCATCCCTAAAATGATTAAGATGGGCTCAGAGTAAATTAAAAAGAAGATAATAAAGAAGATTCCAAGTCACTTTGTGGAGAAAATTAAAGGGGATCTGGAATTTATCTCAATTATGAAGCATATATTAGATAATTTTAAATCAATCAGTATAAATATGCAAATATGCATCATGATTTTGTATATACTGACATGATATAAAATGTTAGAGCATTTTCCAATATATCAATGATATATAGATATAGATATATAGATATAGATATAGACATGTATTTTTTAATTTATGTATGACAATCAATTATCAAGCATTTATTTAACATCTACTATTTGCCAGGTGTTGTACTATGTTCCAGGGACACAAAAAAAAATAAAATTGTAACAACCTTAAAGCAGTATATATTCTTTCATTGGTGACATCATGTAAAGATATAAGAATAAATGAAGCAAATATAAACTAATATTAGTGGGAGGCCATAGTAGCTGAGAAGTTTAGGAAAAACTAGACATAGAAAGTAGCATTTGGGTTGAAGTAAGGATGGAGTGTCTTCAAGTCATGAGAGGGATAGCCTATATAAATATATAGAATTAGGAGATGGAACATCATGTGTGAGGAGAAACAAAGAAGTCAGTTGGACTATAAAATAAAATGTGTAAATAATAAGTTTTGAAATGTAGAAGAGCAAACAGAAGGTTTTATTTGATATTAAAGGAAATAGGGAGCCATTTGCATTTATTGGCAATGGGATGAAATGGCTAGATCAATTCATTAACAATATCACTTTGGGAAGATGGTTTGGGGTGGTGGGGAGAAGCCTGAAAGTTGTATGTACTCTCCACAGTTTCCCTTGGAAACAATATTAACTCAAGCCTCTAAATGAATTCTGGAGTGACAGAACCCACAAAAAGATGGAGTGATACAATTTTCAGCTTAAGATAACTTAGAAGGACTTCAGGAAAGGTATATCTCACTTGAGTAAAAGGGGAGAACAGCCCAGCACAAGAGATATCTAAGAAAGCCAGTGGGAAGATATTATCCACAGAATAAATCAGCAACAAAATTCCCTTGGTCCTGGCTCAGCAATCTAGTGTCACAGCAGGCTAGCTGTGAGGCTTCTAGCCCCAGCAGAGAAGGCAAATTGTCAGCCCTGGAGACCCTGGCAGAATGGACTAGGCTCAGCCACCAAAGCTGCCAGCACCTGAGGCCCTGGGTCAGAAAGGCAGTGACCAGGCCCCTGACCCCCGGAATAAGAAACTTGGGACAGTGCCTTCTGTACCCCAAAACACTTAAAAATGGGCAAAAAGGAAAAAGAGCCCAAAAAATATAATACTATAATGACAAGAGGGAAGATGAAAACACAGACTCTGAAGAGCACAATATCAAAATGCCTACATGTGAAGCCTCAAAGGGGACTATAAATTGGTCTCAAGCCCCAACTCTTGAAAGAGTTCAAAAAGGATTTGAAAAGTTAAATAAGAGAGGTAGAAGAAAAAATGGGAAAAGAAATGAGAGTTATGTAGGAGAATTACAAAATAAGTCAAGAGCTTGGAAAAGGAAGCACAAAAATTGAATGAAGAGATCAGCTGCTCAAATAGTGGAATTGGCCAAATGGAAAAGAAGGTACAAAAGCTAACTGAAGAAAACAATTCATTAAAAAAATAGAATTGGGTAAGTGGAAGCTAATGACTCTATGAGACATCAAGAATCAGTCAAACAAAATCAAAAGAATTAAAAATAAAAGAAAATTTAAAATACCTCATTGGAAAAAAAAAATTGCCCTGGAAAATAGATCCAGGAGAGATAATTAAAGAACGATTGGGCTACCTGAAAGCCAAGATAAAACAGAGAGCCTAGACACCATCTTTCAAGAAATCATCAAGGAAAACTGCCCTGATACTCTAGAACTAGAGGGTAAAATAGTCATTGAAAGAAGCCACCAATTCATTCCTGAAAGGGATCACAATGGGAAAACTCCATGGGATGTTGTAGCCAAATTTCAGAATTATCAGGTCAAGGAGAAAATACTGCAGGCACCAAGAAAGAAACAATCAAACATCAAGGAGCCACAGTCAGGATTACACAGGAGTCAGCCACTTCTATTTTTTTTTCAGCCAAAGATAAGGTTTTTTAGAACATCCATCATATTAGGCACACTCTTAAGGAGTCTGAACATGAGTAAGCAATGGCTTGATTATAAGAATCTAAGCAGTGGCTAGATTTTAAGAATCAGAGCATCTTAATGGAGACAAGATGGAACTTATATACAGAAAGACTATGGGAGTGATCTAGGAGTGGCCAAGTGGTCTAAGAGGTAGTAGAATTCCAGGGACCTGAACCACATGGCCAAGGGAGAAAGGAGAAATAGCCTGGGGCCATAGGGAGGTCCACAATGAAAGGCCAGTTGATGGGATTATAGCCTCAGGACAATACCAGAGATTTGGCCATGTGGGAAAGTCTAGGGTTTTTCCTTTCTGGGGTCTAGATCCCAACCCCATCATTCCCCACTCAAACAAATGGTTCTCAAATTCTTTTGGAGTAAGGGGCTAAGGTCTCGGCTTAAAGGATCAGAGTGCTTGGAATATGATATTCTGGAAGGCAAAGGAGATTGTTTTACAAACCAAGAATCAACTAGTCAGGAAAATTGAGCATACTCTTTCATGGAAAAAGATGTACATTCAATAAAATAGTGGACTTTTGAATTTTCCTGGGGAAAAGACAAGGGGTGAAGAGAAAATGTAATCATCAAATACAAGAAGAGAAGCATAAAAAGGTAAACAGGAAAGAAAAAAAAAACATGTTAGTCAATAAGATTAAATTGTTTACATCCCTCCCATGAGAAGATGATACTTGTAACTCATGAGAACTATATCTCTATTAGGGCAGTAAGAAGGAGTATATGTAGACAGAGGGCATGGGTAGGAGTTGAGTCTGATGTGGTGATGTTAAAAAAAAATTAAGACATGAAAAAAAGGATTGTACTGGGAGAAGAGGAAAGGGGGAGGCAGAATAGGACAAATTACATCACATGAAGAGGCACAAAAAGAGGCCATAAAAAGAAAATGAATGGCAAAGTGGATTAAATAAAAAGAATCCTACAACATGTTGTTTACAAGAAACACATTTTTTAACTTTTTTTTATTAATTTATTTTGATTTATCAACAATCACTTCCATATCCTTTTGAGTTTAAAATTTTTCTCCCTCTTCCTCGTTACCACCCTCCCCAAGACGGCACACAATCTGATATAGGCCATGCATATACGTTCCTATTAAAAATATTTTCACATTAGTGATGTTGTAAGCAAAAATTAGAACCAATAGGAGGAACCACCAGAAAGAGGAAACAAAACTCAACAGAAGATAAAAAAAATAGCAAATAGTATGCTTCGATCTGCATTCAAATTCCATAGTTCTTTCTTTGGATGTGGATAGCATTTTCCATCTGAGGCCTTTGGAAATGTCTTAGATCTTTGTGTTGCTGGGAAGGGTTAAGTTTATCAATATTAGTCATCGCACAATGTGGCTGTTATTGTGTATAACGTTCTCTTGGTTCTGCTCACTTCACTCAGCATCAGACCATACAAATCTTTCTGGCTTTTTCTGAAGTCAGCCTGCTCATCACATCTTATACTACAATAGTATTCCATTACATTCATATACTTGTTCAGCCATTCCCCAATTGATGGGCATCCTCTCAATTTCCAGTTCTATGCCACCAAAAAGAGAGCTTCTATAAATATTTTTGTACATGTGGGTCCTTTACCCATTTGTATGACCTCTTTGGAATATAGCCCTGGAAGTGGTATCGCTGGGTCAAAGGTTATGGACATTTTGATAGCCCTTTGGGCATAGTTCCAAATTGCTCTCCAAAATGGTTGGATCATTAATGCATTAATGTTCCAATTTTCCCACATCTTCTCCAAAGTTTATTATTTTCTTATTTTGTCATGTTGACCAATCTTATAGGTGTGATGTGGTGCCTCATAGTTGTTTTGATTTGCATTTCTCTAATCAATAGTGATTTAGAGCATTTTTTCATATGACTATAGATGGCTTTAATTTCTTCATCTGAGAACTACCTATTCATATCCTTTCACCATTTATCAATTGGGGAATGATTTGTATTCTTATAAATTTGACTTAACTCTCTATATATTTTAGAAATGAGGCCCTTATCAGAGAGACTGGTTGTAAAAATTCTTTCCCAATTTTCTATCTTCCTTTTAATCTTAGTTGCATTGACTTTATTTGTGCAAAAAACTTTTCAGTTTAATGCAATCAAAGTTATCCATTTTGCTTTTTGTGATGTTTTCTATCTCCTGTTTGGTCATGAATTCTTCTGTTCACCATAAATCTGATAGGTAAACTATTCCTTTTGCTTATAGTATCAGCCTTTATAAATAAATCATGAACCCATTCTGAGTTTATTTTGGTATATGGTATGAGATTTTGGTCTATGCCTAGTTTCTGCAATACTCTTTTCCAGTTTTCCCAGCAGTTTTTTTTTTCAGAGTGGGTTCCTATCCCAGAAGTTGGGGTCTTTGGGTTTATCAAGTAATAGATTACTATAGTCATTGACTACTGTGTCTTGCATACTTAACCTATTCCACTGATCCACCACTCTATTTCTTAGCCAGTACCAAGTAGTTTTGATAATTGCTGCTTTATAATACAATTTAAGATCTGGTATGGCTAGGCCACCATCCCTTGCATTTCTTTTCATTAGTTCCCATGATATTCTGGACCTTTTATTCTTCCAAATGAGTCTTGTTATTATTTTTTCTAACTCTATAAAATAATTTTTTGGTAGTTTGATTGGTATGACACTTAATAAGTAAATTAGCTTAAGTAGAATTGTTATTTTTATTATATTAGTTCGGCCTACCCATGAGTAACTGATGTTTTTGCAATTATTTAGATCTGACTTTATTTGTGTGAAAAGTGTTTCGTAATTGTGTTCATATAGTTCCTGGGTTTGTTTCAGTAGGTAGACTCCTACATATTTTGTGTGTACAGTAACTTTAAATGGAATTTCTCTTTCTATCTCTGGCTGTTAGGCTTTGTTGGTAATATATAGAAATATGGTGACAAAAGAGGGTTTGTTTTATATCCTGCAACTTTGCTAAAGTTGTTTATTATTTCAAGTAGTTTTTTACTTGATAATCTAGGATTCTCTAAGTATATCATCATGTCATCTGCAAAGAGTGATAGCTTTGTTTCTTCTTTGCCTATTCTAATACCTTCAATTTCTTTTTCTTCTCTTATTGCTAATGCTAACATGTCCAGTATGATATTGAACAACAGTGGTCATAATGGACATCCTTGTTTCACCCCTGATCTTATTGGAAATGCTTCTAGCTTGTCCCCATTACATATGGTGCTTGCTGAAGGTTTTAGGTAGATGCTATTTATTATTTTAAGGAAGACTCCATTTATGCCTATGCTCTCTAGGGTTTTTTTTTAATAGGAATGGGTGTTGTATTTTGTCCAAAGATTTTTCTGTATCTATTAAGATGAACATGTGGTTTCTGTTAGTTTTGGTATTGATATGATCAATTATGCTGATAGCTTTCCTAATATTGAAGTCCTGCATTGCTGGTATAAATCCTACCTGGTCATAGTGTATTATTCTTGTGATAAATTGTTGTAATCTATTTGCTAATGTTTTGTTTAAAATTTTTGCATCTATATTCATTAGAGAAATTGGTCTATAATTTTCTTTTTCTGTTTTGACTCTTCCTGGTTTAGGTATCAGTACCCTATTTGTTTCATAAAAATAATTTGGTAAGACTCCTTCTTCATTTATTTTCCCAAATAGTCTATATAGGATTGGAATTAATTGTTCTCTAAATGTTTGATACAATTCACTTGTAAATCCATCTGGCTCTGAAGATTTTTTTTCTCTAAAGAGTTCATTGGTGACTTTTTCAATTTATTTTTCTGAGATGGGATTATTTAAGTATTTTACTACCTCTTCTGTTAATCTGGACAATTAATTTTTTTTAAAATATGTATCCATTTCACGAAGATTGTCAAATTTATTGGCATACAGTTGGGCAAAATTGTTCCTAATTATTGTTTTAATTTCCTCTTCCTTGGTGGTGGATTCACCTTTTTCATTCTTGATACTAGTAATTTGGTTTTCTTTTTTTAAATTAAATTAACAAAAGGTTTATATATTTTATTGGTTTTTTTTTTCATAAAACCAGCTTTTAGTTTTATTTATTAGTTCAATAGTTTTCTTAATTTCAATTTTCTTAATTTTTTGTTTGGTTTTCAATATTTCTAATTTGGTATTTAATTGAGGATTTTTAATTTGTTCTTTTTCTAGTTTTTTTTAGTTGTATGTTCAATTCATTGATCTCTTTTTCTATTTTATTTATGTAAGCATTTAGAGATATCAAACTTTCCCTAAGAGCAACTTTCACTGCATCCCATAAGTTTTGGTATGTTGTCTCATTATTGTCATTCTCTTGAATGAAGTTATTGATTGTTTCTTTGATTTGTTGTTTGATCCAATCATTTTTTAGGATTAGATTATTTAGTTTCCAATTATTTTTTAGTCTGTCTTTCCATGGCCCTTTATTACATATAATTTTTATTGCATCATGATCTGAAAAGGATGCGTTTAGTATTTCTGCCTTTCTACATTGGATTGTGAGGTTTTATGCCCTAGTACATGGTCAAGTTTTGTGTATGTGGCATGTACTGCTGAGAAAAAAGTATATTCCTTTCTATCCCCTTTGAGTTTTCTGCAGAGATCTATCATACCTGTCTTTTCTAATTTTCTATTCACCTCCCTAACTTCTTTCTTATTTTTTTTGTGGTTAGATTTATCTAGTTAAGAGAGGAGGAGGTTTTAGGTCCCCCACTAGTATAGTTTTGTTGTCTATTTCTTCCTGTGGCTCCCTGAACTTCTCCTCTAAGAATGTGGATGCTATATCATTTTTTGCATATATGTTTAGTGATGATATTACTTCATTGTCTATGGTGCCGTTTAGCAGGATATAGTTTTCTTATCTCTTTTGATAAGATCTATTTTTGCTTTTGCTTTGTCTGAGTTTAGGATTGCTACCCATGTTTTTTTTTTCTTTAGCTGAAGCATAATATATTCTGCTCCAGCCCTTTACCTTTACCCTGTGTGTGTCACTCTTTTTTGAATGTGTTTCCTTAAACAGCATGTTGTAGAATTATGGTTTTTAATTCATTCTGCTATTCACTTCTATTTTATGGGAGAGTTCATCCCATTCACATTCACAGTTATGATTACTATCTGTGTCTTTCTCTCCATCCTTTTTCTCCACTGTTTATGCTTTTCTTTCTCCTTTCTCCTTTGCCCTCCTCACTAATGTTTCGCTTTTGACCACTACCTCCCTCAGTCCCTCCTCCCTTCTATTAGCCCTTTCCCTTTTCTTCCCCTTTACCCTTACTACTTCTTCCTTCTCTTGTATGCTCCCTCCCTTTCCTTTCTCCCTTTCCCTCCTACTGCCTATAGGGCAAGTTAGATTTCTATACCTAACTGATTATGTTATTCCCTTCTTGAGTCAAATCTGATGAGAGTAAGGTTCAAGCAATGCTCATCTCTCTCCCTTCTTTCTCTCTGCTCTAAAAGGTTTTTGTGTCTTTTTTTGTAATGTAATTTACCCTTGTTTGTCTCCTCCTTTCTCAGTACATTTTTTTAGATAAGATTAATCCACTTACTTGAATCCATTTAACCCATTTGATTAGATTTTTTTTATCATAATCTCTAGTTCATGCATGAGGTGATGAAGGCCTGCAACAGAGTAGTGGTAGTATAAGAGTAGAAAAAGGACAGTATAAGTGATGTTGAAGAAGTGGAATAAGTTTAAAAGGAAATAAAAACAAAAAGACCATTAAGTGGTTTCTCTCTAAAAGTATTCAATGGGATAATGACAAGTGTAACTTTAAAGAAATAGAATTGATGGTGAAGGCTCAGGCTTGAAACCAAGTCTGAAAGCCCACGGCTTTCTCTACAGATAAATCAAAGTATTTTAGTGATGAAATTGAACAAAGGGAGGGTGTGTAAAAGAGGAGAATGGAAATAGAAGATAAGAGCTGTAACCTAATCAAGTAAACTAATTATCATAATGAGTTCCCAGGATTCTTTTAAGTGCCAACTAAAATCTCACTTTCTACAGGAAACCTCTCCCAAATTCTCTTAATTTTATTGTCTTTACTCAGTTAATTATTTCCTATATTCCCTGTATGTAACTTGCTTTGTTTATATTTGTGTACATGTTGCTGCCTCAATTAGACTGGAAACTCCTTGAGAGCAGGAATTATTTCTTTCCTCTTTTTGTATTCCCAGAAATTACAACAGTACCTGGCAAGTAATAGGAGCTTAATAAATATTCATTTGTTGTCTATTTTCTTTCATTGGTCACTAGAGATTAAGTAATTTAGTTCATTATTTGAACTTTCCTTGGAAATGGAATTTATTTACCTTTCTTGTATTTCTGTCATTTGAGATGTCAGTCAAATAATCTGCACATGTATTTATTGTTGTTGTTGTTTTTTTGTTTTGTTTTGGAAGGGTTGCTTCAAATACCTTTCCTTATTAACCTTTCATCTTTTTGCATTGACTATTAGCCTCAAGTATTCAAAGGATGTCATTTTGGGCTGCAACTTGAAGGAATATAACATTCAATTCTGTTCTGTGGTTTTGTATAAGGAGTTCAAAATAGTATTGTAACATTCATATTTCCTTTACTTTATATTTGAAGATATTTCTCCTAGTATCGTGCAGAATGTTTTTTGTTTTGGCATCACTCAGTTTAACTAATACACACACACACGCATATAATATATGTATATTTGTTTATATATTTATACATACATACATATATAATGCAAATATACATATATCTATAGAGACATGTCTATATATGTATATATAGATCTAGCTACATCTCTATATACATATAGATCTATAACTATATATGTGTTGATTTCTCTATATTGCTGGAAGCAATTTATGGATTATTGCAATTGGTGCTTCTCTCTTTTAAGAAATTCTAAGAAGTTTATTTGTATTAATTCTTAGGTCAATTTTTTTTTATTTCTCATGTTCTGTGAAACTTATGATTCTTAAGCTGTCTCTGTGTATTATGTAATTGAGATTTAAATGTTTTGTTTGTATTTGGGTAATGTGTTCTTTTAATGTATTGTTTTTCTTTTTTATGTACTTTTATATCAATATATTTGTATTCTCAATCTACTATTTCCTCTTTAACTTCTTGCAAGATACTTGCCACTGGGTATCATGTTTATCCTATTCTTCAACTTTTCTTTTTCTGCTGTTCATGCTAAAATTCTGTCATTTGTTCCCATCTAAATTCTTCTCTAAAGGTTCTGATATTTATTGAACAATTCTGAAACTGCCTGGTTAATTTCCATGGTGTCTTTGGAATCCAGCTGCTATATTTCACCAGGTTCAGATTCAATTTCTTTTGTATTATTGTAGATTGTAGATATTTATTGTAGATATTTATGCAATCTTTTAGAGGTCTTCTTACTCATTTCTCCATCTACTTTTAATATTATTGCTTTATCTATTTATGTTCCAGGTTTTTAACTGTTTTATTCTTCCTGAGATATTTTATGATTTGATGACTGTTTTCTTCATATTCCTTTGTTGATTGACTTGCCCTTTGACCTTTGCCCTTTACCTCCAACAATGTGCCTCAAAATTTTATCAGCCCTTTCCTATGCTAGATAATTCATTTCTTACCATTCTTGGTTCCTATATAAGATAACTTCAAGAAAGAAAGATTTGTTCTTTTATGGATTACAGTATTTTTTTTCTTTGAGGCAAGAGGAAGTCTCAGACACTGGACTACTGGCCTAATTCCTTTCGATCTTCACTTTTCTTAATGAGTTGAATCATTGTCTGTTGCTTTTTGTGGACATATCTCTCTTGTCTATCTAAACTGTTATATACATACATGTAATATCAGCTTTAGTAGTTTTTCACATGATGACTATATATTCTCTTACTACACATTTGAAAGAGAAGAGAATTTTGTAGAACTGAAGGTTAACTGTAATGACAGAAAGTGTGAGACACTATGAGAGAAACAAGTCCAAGCTCTCATTTTCTGAGGGGAAAAAAAAGAATGACTATAACTGCCATCTTGTGAGAGACTGGTACTGAGACATATTTAGCTATTATTGCTGTAAGAGTTTGGGACTGAGGGAGTTAACACTTATCTGTGAGGTATTTTTGAGAGGACTTTGAGAATGAGTTGTTATCTGGGAAAGAACCCTAAGAGACAGTGTGAAAGAAGTGAGTTTAATTCTTATTTTGTGGAGACAGTTTGAAGGAAATTCCTGAGAGACTTCACTTACCATCCTGAGAGAATTGTTTTTCCAGAGTTGAGGAGCAGAATGCCAGTGTTCTATAACAAATCTTCCTCCTGTTACCCCTCCACACATTTGAAAAACACAGAACATTAATTATGAATAAGATGTAAATATATATTTATGATTGTGTATTATTATTTACCAGTATAGTGAATATATCAATATTACAAAAATCTTGTTTAAGATTATGAGACTTCAGAGAGACAGACAGACAGGCACAGAGAAATAGAGACAGAGAGACTCAGAGAAAGAAAGAGACAGAGAGATTCAGACAGACCGAAGCAGAGAGACCGACAAAGATGCAGACATAGGGACATGGAGAGAGACAGAGTGAGAAACAGAGAGAGAAAAAGACACAGAGACACAGAAACAGATTAGGTGATAGAGACAGACAGAGGCAGAGATAGAAAGAGAGAGAAATACATAGAAAGGTAAAAGCCTATGAAAATTAATTTGTTTTAAAAGGACATTAATAAACTGTTGGGAGGTTTTATCTAGATAATCAATCACAGATAAACAATTTTCATTAACTCATTAGGAAATTTGAGAACATAACCTTAATTCCTTAAAAACTAGGTAGGGAATTATGAGGATGTCAGGGAAGGCTGGTACATTCAATGTAACCTACACTTTTAGAGAAGTCCCTAGAACGCTGAAAAGTTGGAACTTGCCTCAGGGTTATAGATAGTATGTGTCAACAGTAGTACTAGAACTCAAGATTTCTTGGGTTTGAGGTTGGCCTCAAATTCAAGTTGACCTGGGTGTAAGTCCTGCCAATTACTTATACTGTTTGTATATAAAATATACATGTACCAGTTTTCCTTCTCTGACACATACATACATACATACATGCAGACACACATACTTATATACACAAACATACATATATATTTACATACACACATATAAATGTATGTATACACACTTAAATGTATGTAAACATTCACATATATACTCTATGTGTGCATATGTGTGTATATATGTATATATAGTATGTGTATATGTATATATATGTACGTGTGTTAGAGATAAAATAGATATAGGGATATATGTCAATGTATACATATACATATTATATATGTATATGTGGGTGAATCATTGATTTTTTTGTGAAAAACTAAGTATATTTCACCTTCATCCTATCCTCCCATTTGTTCTATTCTCTCTTTTCACCCTGTCCCTCTCTAGAAGTGTTTGCTTCTGATTACCCCCTCCCCCAATCTGCCATCCCCCTATCATTCTCTTGCTCTCTTGTCCCCTTCCCCCCTATTTTCTGTAGAGTAAGATAGATTTCCATACTCAACTGAATGTGTATGTTATTCTCTCCTTAAGTCAAATCTGATGAGAATAAAATTCATTCATTCCCTCTCATCTTCCCCCCATTTCCCCTCCACTGTAAAAGCTTGTCTGTTTTATGTGAGATGATTTACCCCATTCTATCTCTACCTTTCTCCTTCTCCCAGTTCAATCCACTCTCACCCCTTAATTTTATTCTCCTGATATGACCCTCTCATTTTCAACTCATCCTGTTCCCTCTATTTATCTGGTTGTATGTTTTAACCTTCTTTGTCACCAAAAAATGTTTCTGTAGTCTAACTCTTTTTGTGCCTTTGTTTGCTCATGATCCCAGACAATTACTTGAGTTATAAACTCTTCATTAAGGTAGGAGTCTGCTTTCAGTCTGGAGAATGTATGGTCCCAAGGTTTGGGGGTTTTGTGCTGCTATGTTCACAGATACTTCTAGGGACCTGAAAATTTTCAGTTCTTCCAAGATGTTATGATCAAGGTCGGGTGTTTATTCCTTTTCTGACCTGTTTGGAAAATATTTTCATAATAATGAACCAAAGAAGAAACATGGAAAATTCCACAAATAGCCTTTGATACCTTTTGTATGGAAGCTATGTCTTCAGAGGTGATGTGATATAGTGCATACAGTTGTCTTTAGATTCAAGTCCTGCATCTATACAGGCTGACTATATCAACTTGGCATGCCACTTAACCTCTGAATGACCCAAATAGCTCTCTAAGATTCTAAATTTCCAAATAGTTTCATTCATTGGGGCTTTCCCTTCTCCCACCCCTCTAGGAATATCTTATATTAGTGAAATTAAAAGTCTTCACCAGGGGAAAAAGAAGGGTGGTAGTGATAATAAAACAGCAGCATATATAGACTATAATATGGCATTAAAGGACAAATATCTCTAAGGTTTGAAACCATTAAGTGAGTGCAACCATTTCTCCCTCTCAACAATACAGTAAGTAAAATGCTTAAAACATACAATTCCATTCTTTGGGTTTGTACATGATTGGGATCAAGATACTTTGTTAGGATTTGTGCTTTTTCCTGGTACTCAAGAGTATGCTTCCATTATACACTTTGGGAATTAAAGGGAAGAATATCACGTAAAATATATGTGTGCTGAGGAATAGACAAAATAGCTTTTGCTTAAGTAGAGGTAATATGGGAAAGTTCCATTTTTTTTTTGGCTTCTGGAAGAGATCAACCATAAAATGAAATGATCAAGGGTGTAGCAATTCTTTTCATAACCTAAATCATCTCATGTTTGTAATACTGAGTTAGTCCTCACTGAAGTATAAGTAGTGTTTTGGTCACAGGTAGTGACCAAGAAGGTAGTCAGATGTCAATGAACTGTACTCTACATAAAAATAAACTTTTTGACTCAATGTCATACTTTGCTTGTAGGCATACAAGTGATGCAAGGCATACAAGGAATATGGAGGGTTAATTTTAAAGTGATTGTTTCTGTTTTAAAAGATAAAAAAGACAGCTGCTGTCTCACTGGGTGGTTTGCTAGCAATTGGTATTACAGAGTCACTGTTCATTAGTGGCCCCAATTAGATGGTATGTACTGCAGTATCCTAGGACATTGCCTCAACTATCATGTTAATGCTAGTCAAATTTCTTAGTTCCTGGCATTCCCAGTGAATTTCATCTACATAAAACACTCTGCAAATAAAGGTGGAGCCATCTCAAGAACACCTTGCTATCTGTCATAAATCAAAATAAATAAAACCACACAAGAATTCTGATAAATTTTCCTTCTAAGTCTATATTCCTTGATCCTATGATTTTTGTCCTCAATATATCATAAAAATGAAGATATTAAGGTTTGTAGGATCTTGAATCTTTAGAATACTAAACTTAACCTACAATAAAATGAAAATTCAATGGGTCATCATTGTAGAAAGATGACAAATTAGTTTTGTGAAAATTTGATATATAAGAATCGGATCATCTAACAATAACAGTGTTTTGAAACTCATCAGGAAATCTTCACAAAAGCATATCAATATCCAAAAGGTGCAAGAGCTTCATATCACTTTCTGCATTAATTAAACTGTAATTTCACACTAACATAACAGTCCTCCTCTTCCATTTCATTGTGATATACCATGTATCACTACCCTCTAAAGCACTTAATCTTTGTTTTCCTCTTTTCCTTCCTCTGTGTAATGGGGTTAATGGTAGCATCTCTCAGAGTTGTGAAGATAAAATGAAATAATATTTTTAAGTGCTTTGCAACCCTTAAAGTGCTACATAAATGTTAGATATCAATTATTTATCTTTCATTCTCAAAGAGGATCATTGACATCATGATGGTGATGTTGGGATTTGTGCATGAATTAGATTTAAGTGAGGCAGAGCCGTGGAAAGTTGTCAGACTCATTCTCTCCTCCAGAGTCACTTAAGTCCAGTGGCAGAACTAAAGTCAAGATGACTAGTGATGGTCTGGGATGCAGTGAATGGCCTTGGTCTTTAAGGTATTTCCCAGTCCACAGTTTGTCTGAGGTAATGTCCATTCAATGACTATGAGAAAATAAAAGTATTTTTAAAATGTAGCACAAGGAGTGAGAGTAAACCATTCCAGGAAGAAAGTACCTCAAAAAATCCATTTCTGGGCCTATCTTCCTCATTTTTGCTGTGTTTAAAAAACATGTGGAGTTACTCTTCTACAATAGCAAATGACTCATGAAGGAAAGCTCTCCTCCACTCCCCAAATGGTCATGGAAATCTGAGATAAATCTCCACGATCACTGCCACCTCTCAAGACACACATGTATAAATCGACCCACAAATATACACACAGAGAAATCAGTTTTATATGGGTGGGATCTAAATAATAAAAGAAGAGACATATTTTAATAGACAATGTAATTCTAAAAGGATAACATGGATGCATAGGGAGAAGTTTTATGTTGGTGATGGTGGGTGCTTTTTGAGTTAATTTTGCTTGGAAGCCCATATTCACATACTTTTTGGGGAGCATGATTCTGTGTCTGGATCTATAATTTCACCTGATGCAATTCAGTAATGTCTTTGTAACTCATATTCCTAGAGAGTTAGTTTGGGGGCACCTAGCAGGTAATGATTTCTATGTTTCCCATACTGGCTACTTCTTTAAGTTCCTCCCCAAGACTGACAACATGATATTTTCCTCCTCTCCCTCCTAAAATAGCTGGAATGTAAGTTGTATATAAGTGATCTCTGGAAAGAGGAAAGAAACTATGTAATTTTCTTCTTTCTTTAACCTAGTTCAGTGCAAAATATACTAGTCATAAATGGAAGACCTAGTTTTGAATTTTGGTTTCACTGCTTTACTACCTATGTGACTTCATCCTTCTCACTGAGTTTTACTAGATCATAAAAATCAAGAGACTAGATGAAATTATTCCTAAAATTCATTAGTTCTAATCTAGTGAGAAGGAGAAAATGTAATCTATAAGCAGATATATTTATATTTTATATTTTAGGGCAGTTAGGTAATGCAGTGGATAGAGATCTGGCTCTGGAGTCAGTAGGTCCTGAGTTCCAGTGTGACCTCAGATACTTACTAGCTGTGTGACCCTGGGCAAGTCACTTAATCCTCTCAGTTTCCTCATTTGCAAAATGAGCTGGAGAAGGAAATGGCAAATCATTACAGTATCTTTGACAAGAAAATACCAAATGGAATCATAGAGATTCAGGCATGACTGAAACATCTCAACAACAACAACAACCACAATAAAAAAATTATATTTTCTGTTGTGAAAACAAATTGTTTCTGGTTTAAATCTAAGACTTATTTATCACAGATAAATTATTCTTTTTCTCTTCCCCCTACCACTTATCCAGAGCAAAATAATAATCTATGTTAATTAGTTTAATAGTGAATAGTGGTTTCTTTGCTTTTGCATTATGAGAAGGGTTACATTGGTTTTTTTCTCATTCATTTTTGGATTCTCATTTTTCCACTTTTTGAAAGGAAACGTCTCTTCCAATGTAAAAGTTGTTACAATGTAAAAGAAAGGATACAAGAACAACTGTTGTCACCATCGGGACCTTTCTTGTTGGCAAGGAAACTTTTGTGGCCAAGATGGCTAGGAAATAAGCATGGTGAGAAATACAGATATCAATATTATTGTCTCAGAGAGATTAGGTGACTTAATACCTTAAGCAGCAGGTACTGTTAAAGGTGAGATTCAAACCATGGTACTTTTTCTTATGCAAAACTTCTTATAGGCAAAGCTAATTAGTTCTTTCGGTTATTAAGAGATCATTGATCTTACATATGGAATTTTAAAGTTAATTGGATCTAATCCTCTATTATGTAGAACAGGAAGTTAAGTATCAAAGTAATTAAGTGACTTATCCAAGCTATTAGAGTTGGTTAACAGTTGAAAGAGAAGGAATTAGAACCTAGGGGGCAAAACAAATATTCCTTCTACTTCTTCCTTTTAACTATCAGTAAGAAAAAAATGTAGTAAAAATTGTCTGTATTCTTTTAGTTAACAAAATATGCTTTTTCTTCAACAGTGAGGCTGTTAACACTTTAGTTTCTCTTGAATTTGTTTGCTTCAAGCATTTCAACTGACAGTTGTAATGATGAGTTTGTGTGTAAATTTCTCATCATTCCTATCCATGCCTTTAATGCTTCTACCTTAGTTACCTAATTTCATTCAAAACAGACTTCATTTTAAAATGATATTAGTTAATGATGCCAGAAGTTATGGCTGCTACAAAATGATACTACCTTATATTTTTAAATCATTTTATAGCCTTCAAGTTTTCCCAAAACTCTGAGAGGAAAGTAGCTATTATTTGACTCCCTTTACAGATGAAGACATTGACACTAAGGGTGATTGCTTGCCTAGAAATCTAACCCCATAGTTTTGTTTTGTTTTAATTTTAATTCTGCTTTAGTGCATACACATTAACTTATACTTATTAGTAACTGCTACATATTATCTTTTTATGGTCACATGAAGGAAAAAAAAATTAAAATGCTTTGGTGATGGGGGCTAGAGCCATTTGATAAGTTGTGAAGTATTATTGGGCGTACTTAAGACCAGAAAGGCAGGAAAGACAACTAAGGTAGTTGTGGGGGGATGTAAATGGACTGAGCATACTCAGTTGGTAATAAATTGCTCAAAACCAAAACAGAGGGACTATTTACACACAGTGAAAGTGAGTTGGAACAATTCAACCCTGTAATGTCACTTTTTTTTAACATTATTAATTTATTTTGATTTATCAACAATCACTTCCATAAGCTTTTGAGTTTTAAATTTTTCTCCCCCTTTCCCCCCACCTCCCTCCCAAAGATGGCACACAATCTGATGTAGCCTATACATATACATTCCTATTAAACATATTTTCACATTAGTGGTGTAGTAAGGAAGAATTAGAACCAATGGGAGGAACCATCAGAAAGAGGAAACATAACTCAACAGAAGAAAAAATAGCAAATAGCATGCTTATATGCATTCAAACTCCACAGTTCTTTCTTTGGATATGAATAGTATTTTCCATCATGAGGCCTTTGGAGATGTCTTATATCCTTGCATTTCTGAGAAGGATTAAGTCTGTCAATATTAGTCATCACACAACGTGGTTGTTACTGTGTACAATATTCTTCTGGTTCTGATCACTTTTATGAAGTCAGCCTGCTCATCATTTCTTATAGCACAATAGTATTCCATTACATTCATATACCACAACTTGTTCAGTCATTCCCAATTAATTGGCAGGCCCTAAATTTCCAATTCTTTGCCACCACAAAAAGAGCTGCTATAAATATTTGTGTACATGTGGGTCCTTTTCCCATTTGTATGAGCTCTTTGGGATACAGACCTAGAAGTGCTATTGCTGGGTCAAAGAATATGCACATTTTGATAGCCCTTTGGGCATAGTTCCAAATTGTTCTCCAAAATGGTTGGATCAGTTAACAACTCCACCAACAATGCATTAGTGTTCCAATTTCCCCCCATCTTCTCCAACATTTATAATTTTCTTATTTTGTCATGTTGGCCAGTCTGATAGGTATGATGTGGCACCTCAGAGTTGTTTTGACATGCATTTCTCTAATCAACAGTGATTTAGAACATTTTTTCATATGACTATAGATGGCTTTAATTTCTTCATCTGAGAACTGCCTGTTCATATCCTTTGACCATTTATCAATTGGGGAATGACTTATATTCTTATAAATTTGAATTAATTCTCTGTATATTTTAGAAATGAGGGCCTCATCAGAGATACTGGTTGTAAAAATTCATTCCCAATTTTCTAATTTCTTTCTAATCTTGGTTGCATTGGCTTTGTTTTTGCAAAATCTTTTCAATTTAATGTAATCAAAGATATACATTTTGCATTTTGTAATGTACCCTATCTTCTGTTTGGTCATGAATTCTTCTATTCTCCATAAATCTGATAGGTGAACTATTCCTTGCTCTCCCAATTTACTTACAGTATCAGCCTTTATATGTAAATCATGAATCCATTTTGACTTTATTTTGGTATATGGTGTGAGATTTTGGTCTATGTCTAGTTTCTGCCATAGTCTTTTACAGTTTTCCTAGAAGGTTTTGTCAAATAGTGAGTTCTTATCCTAAAAGCTGGGGTCATTGGGTTTATCAAATAATAGATTACTATAGCCATTGATTACTGTGTTTTGTGTACTTAACCTATTCTACTGATCCACCACTCTATTTATTAGCCAGTACCAAGCAGTTTTGATGATTGCTGCTTTATAATACAATTTAAGATCTGGAATGGCCAGGCCGCCTTCCCTTGCATTTCTTGTCATTGGTTCTCTTGATATTCTGGACCTTTTATTCTTCCAAGTGAATCTTATTATTATTTTTTCTAACTCTATAAAATAGTTTTTTGGGAGTTTGGTATGGCACTGAATAAGTAAATTGGCTTAGGTAGAATCATCATTTTTATTATATTAGCACGGCCTACCTAGGAGTAACAGATGTTTTTCTAATTATTTAGATCTGACTTTATTTGTGTGAAAAGTGTTTTGCAATTGTGTTCATATAGTTCCTGGGTTTGTTTCGGCAGGTAGACTCCTAAATATTTTCTAATGTCTACAGTAACTTTAAATGAAATTTCTTTTTCTATCTCTTGCTGTTGGGCTTTGTTGGTAATACATAGAAATGTGATGATTGATGTGGGTTTATTTTATATCTTGTAACTTTGTTAAAGTTGTTTATTATTTGAAGCACTTTTTTTTTACTGGATTCTTTAGGATTCTTTAGGATTCTTTAAGTATATCATCATACATATCATCTGCACAGAATGATAGCTTTGTTTCTTCTTTGCCTATTCTAATACCTCCAATTTCTTTTTCTTCTCTTATTGTTGAAGCTAACATGTCCAATATGATACTGAATAACAGTGGTGATAATGGACATCCTTGTTTCATCCCCTATCTTTTTGGAAATGCTTCTAGCTTGTTCCCATTACACATGATGCCTGCTGAAGATTTTAGGTAGATGCTATTTATTATTTTAAGGAAGACTCCATTTATTCCTATGCTCTCTAGTGTTCTTAATAGGAATGGGTGTTATATTTTGTCAAAACGTTTTTCTGCATCTATTGAGATGATCATGTGGTTTCTATTAGTTTTGTTGTTGATATGATCGATTATGCTGATAGTTTTCCTAACATTGAACCAGCCATGCATTCCTGGTATAAATCCTATCTGATCATAATATAGTATTCTTGTGACAAGTTGCTGTAATCTATTTGCTAATATTTAAAAAAAATATTTATATCTATATTCATTAAGGGAATTGATCTATGATTTTCTTTCTCTGCTGTGACTCTTTCTGGTTTAGGTATCAATGCCATATTTATATCATTAAAAGAATTTAGTAGGACTCCTTCTTCACCTATTTTCCCAAATAGACTATATAGTATTGGAATTAATTGTTCTTTAAATGTTTGATAGAATTCACTTGTAAATCCATCTGGCCCTGGAGATTTTTTTCCCAGGGAGATCATCAATGGCTTGTTTAACTTCTTTTTTCTGAGATGGGGTCATTTAAGTATTTTACTTTCTCTTCTGTTAATCTGGGCAATTTATATTTTTGTAAATATTCATTCATTTCACTAAGATTGTCAAATTTATTGGCATACAGTTGGGCAAAATAGTTTTTAATTATTGTTTTAATTTCTTCTTCCTTGGTGGTAGATTCACCTTTTACATATTTGATACTGGTAATTTGGTTTTCTTCTTTCTTTTTTTTTAAATTAAATTAACCAAAGGTTTATCTATGTTATTTTTCCCTCATAAAACCAGCTCCTAGTTTTATTTATTGGTTCAATTGTTTTCTTAATTTCAATTTTATTAATGTCCCCTTTGGTTTTCAATATTTCTGATTTGGTATTTAATTGAGGATTTTTAATTTGTTCTTTTTCTAGTTTTTTGTTTTTCAGTTGTATGCCCAATTCATTGATCTCCTCTTGTGTCTCTAAATGCTTAAAGGAATAAAATATTTTGCCCAACTGTAACTCATTTTCACTGGATAGTTAATCCTTAATTGTAATCCAAGCTCCTTTGCCTTAGGAAATATCATATTCCATGCCCTAGGATCTATTAATGTAGAAGCTATAAGGTCCTGGGTAATCTTGACTGTGGTTCCATTACACTTAAATTATTTCTTTCTGGCTGCTTGCAGTATTTTCTCTTTGACCTGGTAATTTTAGAATTTGGCTGCTATATTCCTTGGCATTTTCAATTTGGGATGTATTTCAGGAGGTGATGGGTGGATTCTTTTTATGGCTATTTTACCCGCTGGTTCTAGGACCTCAAGGTAGTTTTCCTTGATGATTTCCTGAAAGATACTGTCTAGGCTCTTTTGTTTTTTTGTTTTTTTTTATCATGATTTTCAGATAAACCAATAATTTTTAAATTGTCTCTCCCGGTTTGATTTTCCAGGTTAGTTGTTTTACCAATGAGGTATTTTATGTTTTCATGGTTTTTTTTTTCATTTTTTCCCCTGTTTGACTGATTTTCACTCTCTCATAGAGTCATTAGCTTCTATTTGCCAAATTCTATTTTTTTTTCTTGGCTAGGTAATGGGATTAAGTGACTTGCGCAGGGTCACACAGCTAATAAGTATCATGTATCTGAGGCCATATTTGGAATCAGGTCCTCCTGAATCCAGGGCCAGTGCTCTATCCATTGTGCCACCTAGCTGCCCCCCAATTCCAATTTTTAACAAATTATTTTCTTCTATTAGATTTTGTACCTCCTTCCCCATTTGGCTAATTATATTTTTTGGGGGCTTGTTTTCTTCAGTTAATTTTTGTTCTTCCTTTTCCAAGCAATTGACTATCTCTTTTATACCTCTCATTTCTTTTCCCAATTTTTCTTCTACCTCTCTCATTTGACTTTTATAATCCTTCTTGAGCTCTTCCAAGAAAGATTTTGGGCTTCAGACCAGTTCATATTCCCTTTTGATGTACCATATGTGAGGTTTGTTGACAATATTGTCCTCTTTAGAGTTTCTGCCTTGATCTTCGCTATTCCCACAATAAGAATTTATCATACATTTAATTTTACTCATGGTGTTTGCTTATTTTTTGGCCTTTAAAGACATTGAGCTCTCTTGCTGGGGAGTAGGGGGCACTGACCCGAGCTTCTCATGTTAGAAACCCAGGGTCTGGTCACACTGGCTTTGTGTGCTGGGGCCTCCAATGCTGACCTTTGGAGGCTGTAGGGTTCTTGCAGCTTACTTAATGTTGGGTTGGAATCATCAACACTGGAACTCAAGGGGTAGCATTTCCCAGAGTTTTGCTGAGGTTCTGGGAGACTAGGTCACTGGAGAATGCTGAGGCACCTGGTGGTTTTTTCAAGCTAATTTCTACTAGTTCCCCTGCCCTCACTGAGGGACTCAGGGGTCCTGATGTTGGTTTTTACCTGCTCCACACCTGGGTTTCAAGATCTCCTCCTGGTATTCTGAGGTGGAATTTCTGTACTTTTCCCTTCCCCCAGGGCAAGAGGGCCTTTTTCTGTTAATCCCTCAAGCTACCTGGGCTACCAGACTGCTGTACCCCATCTTTCTTCTGGTTTCTGGTTCAGCTGTTCCAGGGTTTTTCCTTGGGTGATATTTTCTGGGCTTTTAGAGGTTAATAAAGGAGGGTAAAGTAAATTACTTCTTACTCTGCCACCTTGGCTCCCAAAAGTGGCATGCCACTAACTTTTACAGGTATTTCAGTCAGTATGTCAGTCAATAAACATTTATTGAGCACTTGCTATGTACTAAGCTCTGGTTTAAAAAAAAAAATAAAATACTGTCCAAATAGCTATTCCAAATATACTTCCTAGGAAGATTTAAGACTGACAGGGACCTTAGAGGTTATCTAGTACAACTCCATGTCATTTTTCAGATGAGAAGTGAGAACCAGAGAAATTGTGACTCACCTAAGAATATTCAGGTTCTAAGTGACAGATATAATATTAGTCCTATGACTACAAATCCAACTATCTTTCCACTACACCAAATGACCTTCCATGATGTCCTACTATGTGAGCCTTTACATTTTGTGTTAAGTATCTGATGCTGCCCTTGAATATCTATATTTTTTAAAATATCATTTGTGGGATTGACTAAGATCAAGATGAACTATGTGCAAAGAGACTTGATCCCTTGCACAGATAATACCACTAAATGCTGAAGGAAGGTTTTTTTATATAGATAAAAACTCTTATTAGACAGTCAGAAGCAAATATACAAAACTCTGGGCCTTACTTTACAATGAACCCAATCTCATAAAATATCTGTTAGGAACATGGTCAAGAACAGAATAATGTCCTCAATGTGCTAAGGCTCTGAATAACTACAGAATTTTATTGTATTCTTTGAGATTGTTCCTATCCTGCTGTACCATCATGCCAATTAAAATCAGCTAGCAGTGCTACTACTGGCAGTTCTCAATATCAACCTACAGGGAGGTAGAGGAAGGGTATTTACCATAGGAAGTCCTCATTCATGGGATTCTCTGCCTACTCTGCCTTAGCAGAGCCTCAGGCTCTGACATGGAGTGATAATACCAAATAGAGGCTTTTGCAATAAAACTTTTAATATATTCCGACCATTGAGGCTCTCTTGTTTTGTGTGTTTTAACTTCTCTGATGTGTTTGTTAATTTTCTCTAAAAGTATTTGGTCAATAAGAAAAAAATATAAAAATGCCTCTTACCCTAAAACAAGTAATCAAATAAATATGTTAAAGAGGTGACAATGCATCCAGAGTTTTACTTACCTTGAGCTTTCTTGGATTTTAGATGATAAATTCTTAGAATTTCCCTAATGTACTACTCCAGTTGAATCTTAATTGCATGACTGATCTGATAGATGTGACAAATTTCAACTTTTCACAGAGTCATTATTACTAAAATAGACCACAGAGAGTTCCCCACAGTGAACAAAAAACCCTTGAAATTCAATTTTTCCCTGACAAGAGTCACTAGGATCTGTGCTCATGATGTCATTTTTTTTGTATTCTGAGTTCCTAATAAAATGCTAGCAATTAGTGATATATATTTAAAAATCTACTATTGTTGTGTCTCCCCTTTCCATAAGTTAATAATTATTTAACAATAATAACCTTAAAGTATTCAAAACCAGATACCAAATTTTCCTGTGAATCATTTTTTTTATTTGAGATGTACTTTTGAAGTACTGTATGGTGGTTCAGAAAAGAAAACAAGGAATATGACACCTCAGATTATAACAATAAAATATTGAGTTATCTTTTGACCAAAACCTATAAGGAAAATTCTTTTGTAAATGAATGATAAAAGCACATTTAAATACTGATTTTTCTATCACTGTGTAGTATGTAAATACTACCATTTACATACAATATTATTAGACAGTAGTGCTTGGATTTAGTAGGTAATATCCTTCTTGTATATGTGAATAATACAATAAAAGAAGTTGAGTGAAACTATATAAAAATGGAGTGATTTCTTGTTTTGGCAGATGATTTTTACTGAATTCATTTTCACATTTATAAGAAATATATTTTTTAAGATGATGAAACACTCAAGAAAATTTTATCAGTTTTGACAGTAATATCCTTATTGTAGTGTCTTATGGATTTTTATCATTGAATTTTGGCATTTCCCACAGTCCAACAAAGTCAAGGAGCACCAAAGAGCAATGGAAGAGGTACTTTGTGGGCATAAGTAGAATACCATACCATACTAATGAGAAATACACAGGAAAAGGAGTGAAAAGGATGTCATCAAAGAAATTAAGTATCCAAGTCAATCAGTTTGGATACAGGTCACAACCTGTCTTTACTTGCTTACTTTTTTTGACCATTTTCTGTATCTTCATCTATGTTCACCACAGGGGGTTCTACCCAACTTGTTATATATATGCCTTCTTGGATTGGTCCTGATGTTGTGATAAAAGCAGTGGAGTAATCTGGCTACCCCCCTACCATCCCTCACCTTACTTGAGCATAGCCTATTTTCTCTTCCTATTATACATTTTCCTGATAATATATTTTACTCTTGTTCCTTTAATGCTACTCATTGGTTATTGGTTATACACAGCTTGCCCCCACCCTACCATGTACCTCTCTCTATCCCCATCTGTGTGATTCTCATTTTCCATTATTCAGAGGCTGTATCCCATTCCTTGAAGCCATGCAATTTCTGTAGAATGTTGCTAATTAAAGATGGGCTTTTAAAAACTTGGAGGCATTAAAGGAAATTTGTAAAATTCTAACAGGTATTCAGTCTAGAAAAATATATAACTGGTAAAAAAAAAAAGTCAGTTGGTCACACAAGAAGTGTAAGTGATAACCAGTTAAAAGTTTTTGTATTCCATTGGCATCTACACAATTTCATGATATCTAAAGGAAGTCATTTAGAACACTGAGTAAACTCTAATGTTTATTTATGGAAGGACATGAAAAGTTGTTCTATAGAATGAACAAACATAGATTGATTCTGAATCATTGGAGGGAAAATTCACATAGATAAGATCACAGGTCCATTGAAATATCAAAGTAAACAATAAAAATGCAATATTTAATCAAAAACAACTTACATGTGCATACTATAGATATATGTCTGGCCAACTCCCTGTATCCTAAGCCATGATGCCTTTCCTATCAATCAGTGCTCTTAATGGCACTAAAATTTTAAATTATTATAATCAATTGGGAATTATTTAGTGTACTTTTTAATTGCCACAAGGAAAAAAGAAGTCTTAAAATCAATTACTTAATACTAATAAGAACATGTCCTTAGCTGAACTTATAGCTACATTCTATTGAGCCTGACAAGTTAGAAATTATTAGAGCTTGATTTCTTGTGATCCTAATCACTTTGGGGGATGTTCCCTTAAGTGAATTTCTTAGGCTATTTGGTTGGATGCACCCCATTTGTTTGCCCTTTCCTGTTCCCTTTCCCTCTTGGTACTATGCAAACCTATTCCATTGGTTCCAGTATGAATCAGTTACTATTCTATTTGATATTTTGAAACTTATATAGGTTAAAAAGAGGGTCAAAGAAAGGTTTCTAAGAATATTTTCAAACAAACCTTAAAAGGTTGTTAAATTTTATCACTATTTAAAATAATACTAATTGTGCAAGCAAGTACAGGAAGTAATGAATATCTCTAATGTTTCTACCCAATTAAAAGAGCGAACTAACATGATGCCAGGATGACTGTAGAGGCATTCAGAAAGAGGTCTTCTTATTAATCAACTAAGGTATGCTTAGACCTCCTGGTATACAGTCATTTTTTTCCATGTGCTAATGTTGTTGTAGGGTACTATAAGAGTTTTAAGGCTGTTAGTTACTATAAGGGTACTGAGAACACACTGACCTATAGGATTCATTGAAAAGATTTGTGAAAATTCAGTTTGGAATGAATACTCTCTAGCTCAGTTTAGTAATTTTTAGCATAATAGGTAGGTGTTCCCTATACATATCATGACATTGGTAACTTGTTCTTTGACTGTATATTAAGCCTACAGGAGCAACATTGCCTCTTTAATGACAATAATATGTATATATTGTACTAAATAAAACTACCATCAAATGAAATACATAGATCAGCTTAAGTAGCTTAAACTAGCTCAAACCCTATTGGTCAGTATGACTATATAGAACACTTTATTACATACTACATCAACATGGACTATTTGATAAATATTTCATGGATGCTTGCCTCATCTCTCCAAATATGTCTTTAGTTCCTTAAGGATATAGACCTTTTCTTTTGCCTTTCATTTCATTTTCTTTCACAATATGATAAAGCCATATTAAGAAGTATGATTTTTAGGAATATGACTTATAACTAGGAAGTCAGATTTTTCACTCATGAATGAGTCTTACTGATTCTAGGTCCAACAGTTCACTGTACCACCTACCTGTCCCAGGATCTATTTTACATGACCTTAATTATTTATAATGAACTTTTCTGAATCCTCCCCTATTCCTCTATACAACACTATATTGCTGATTCATCTTTTAGCTAGTGATCCACTAGAAGTAGATTTTTTTGTTTCTTTGTCTTGTTTTATTTTTCTTACATGCTTATATTTACTATAATTAGCATAGTGTCTAACTAATTATGCCTAACATAAGCTTCATAAATGTTTACTGTCTGATTTATTTATCCTTTTGAAGTTCAAGGGAAAGAAAGAATGAGAGTTATCTATGTCCTTGAATTTATTCTTACTGCTTTTTATCTTATTTAGAGACATTATATATGCTTATATTCTGAGTAATTGTAATTTTATTCTTATTTTATGATGTGTTTCTGCCTTTGAATAATATGTTGGCAGGGTCCCAGAACACCTCCTCATTTATACACCAAATCAGGATGCACTTGACCTCAATCATAATGGAACTTAATCTATAAAACTTTCAGTACAATGTCACCCTGAGTTTATTTCCAAATCCCTTCCTTCAACTTTTCATATCGTGGGGCCATAGGTAATGACTAACACCTGGAGTCACTCTCGTCTTATATGCAAGATAATGTGTGCAAATTACATCTTCCCACTATGATTACAGACTATCCCTTTATATATCCAAGGCCAAACTTGTCTGGAGACCACTGGCTACCAATAACACTACCTTTTCACTTTCTTTCTTATAATTCAAAAGATGGCTTCTTATGAATACAAATTTTAATTTAGCTTCTATCCTAATCCTGCCTCTGCATATATTGCAGCTCATCATTTCTACCAACACACCAAAGGAGAGTGGGAGGCCTTTCAAGTTTTCTCCTGTTAATTTCACTTAATGTTTTAGAAGTTGAGTGCTCAGGGAAGCAGGATTTTCTCTCCTAGTTGTGGATCACTGCCAGTGCTCCAAAGGATGAGATGATGGGAACAGGTGTACATCTTCAGGGTGTACCTCTTAGCCAGAGGGAAGTTGGAGTCCTGCAGTTTCCTCTACTTGGCTTTATGTTAATAGCCTGCAGGTAAGCAGAGCCATCAATGATGAGCATCTTCACCCTCTATGCAAAGAGGCTGACAACTCAAAACCTCCATACCTGCTGAGCCAGCTATGGGGAGATAGGCTCATCAATCCTAACTTCAAGTTTAGACTAAGCCTGGGGCATATTCCTTTTCTGTCTGTAGACAATATTTATTAATTATTCTTCTTTTCTCTGTAGCTTATTTAAAAAGGAAAATTTTAAACAATGTTAATGCAAAAGACATAAGTAAATGGTGTTTCTAAAATCGAAATTCATTGAACATTTATCTAAATTTCTTTTTTGAACTTCCACTGGGAAGTACCTATCCAAAAGAAAACAAACTCATTAACTAAAGATCATAATTATAAACTAAAATAAGCAATAATATGCTATATTACTTTTAATTCAGCATATCTTATTTTGAATAGCATTCCTTCTATATATCTGCACAAATTTCTCTCCCTCACTAAAAACTTCAGAGAATTACAAGTCTGCCGTATCTTGCTCATTTTTCTCATATGACAGATAAAACAAACAAACAAACAAAACTGAGGCCAAAAGAACTGATGTGATTTTTCCATGGTCAAGCAGGTATGTGCATCTGACAATATTTAAACTTAAATACTCTAAGTATACTGAATCACTCTGCTTCAAGATCTATTTACTTTGAGGAAAATAATTGTCGCTATGTTTCTTACATATTCGAATTCTATATGCTATTGAAGGTGATCATAATATTTTTTGAAGTTGGTATTTTAATGGAAGTGTTAATTAAGAACCTAAAAAAATAAGATTAAACTGTGATATGTAGGATTTTCCTATGGTGTACCCTCTCCCTGTTGTTGCCAGCCTGGGACACAAAGGTGGGTCCTGTGCCAATAGAAAGTAACATATTAGGAAGCCAAGCAGTTTCATTTATAGTGATCCTTCTTCCAAATCAAGATGGAGGTATGGGATGGGCTGACCTAAAACAATATCTCCAAAAATCCAGAGAGAAGCATTTATTGCTCTTCAGTTTCAACTAACTGTAACAGTTATGCAAGCTAGGAGTTTGCATTGGAGTTGTTTGCCTTGAAACATAGAATTCCAGAGACTTGGACCAGCTATTAACAGAATTTTGAGCTTTCACCCCACCCCACCCATACTTCTCCACTGGTCATGTTGGATTAACTCAGAATGTAATTTGACTTTTTTTTTTCTTTTACCTCTCTGCCTTACTTCTCTTTCATTTTGAAATGCCTAGTATCTCTGTCTCTGTTTAACCTCTCTCTCTCTCATTTCTATCCAACATATGAGAAATTCTCCTTCGTGCTTCCATTCTTTTCAAATGACTGCATGGCAGGACACACTGGATTTATGGAAGTTATTGATTGTTGATCTATTGCCATTTTCTCTGCTAGAATGACTGAATTAAAATTGAAGAGTAATTATAACAGCTATAATAGTATTTGTAGAATATCTTAAATTTTGTTTAGCTCTTTGTTTATATGTCCCCTTGGGTTCTCACAATTACCCTGTGAATTAGGTGCTATTATTATCTTCATTTAACAAATGAGAAAACTGAGGAGGAAAAAAGATTAAGTGATTTGTTCAAGATCACACATCCAGTAAGTGTCTAAAGTAAGATTCAAATTCAAATCTTTCAAATTAAATCTCTGGTATTCTATTACCTATGCTACCTAGAATGGTCAAGAATTCTATTTTCATAGTATGAGTTATTTTGAGAGATTTTCATGTTTATATTCATCTAGGAATTTCTCACAATTATGGGCCTAATGAGCTTTAAATTATATTGTATTTGTATAATTATCAGAGATCTAAAAATTCTCCTGCAATCTATGTACCTATTAATTTTTATTAAATTCCTCTCTGGAGGTTCTCAAATCCATTTGGGGGTAAAACAAGTTCTAGGAGGATACAATACACTCTGTATCATTGAAGAGAGTATCTATTGTAATGAGATTACAAATTCATAAAAGTTTTGAAATGATTATATTAAAGAGGGTTGTTAGAGTGATGGGACCTTCAGGTAGTTAACAGACCTCTGCTATTATTGCATAAGGCTTTAGAGTATCTGTATGTATTTCTATTTTTCCTTCTTGTAGCTTTAGTTATTATAGATTTGGTGCTTTCTGCTTTACAATTTTGAGGAGAGAACATAAATCTGAAACAATTAAACTGCTATCTTACCATTTGTGTGATGTACCAGAATATTAATTTTGATATCTGAGAGAAAGAACTGATGGAGTCTGAATGCAGATCAAAGCATACTATTTTTCACTTTCTCTATTTTGTTTTGCTTTTGTCTGTGTTTTCTTTCATAACATGACTAATATGGAAATATGTTTTGCATGACTGCATATGTATAACATATTAAATTGCTTACCATCTAAGTGAGGGTGAAGAAAAGAGAGTGAGGGAGATAATTTGGAATTCAAAATTAAAAAAAGAATAGTAAAATTGTTTTTATGTGTAATTTGCAATAAAATAAAATATTATTCAAAAAACTGGTATCTGTTTGAAGAATGGATTAGAGAGGGATTCATTATGTCTTTGACTGTAGGCACCAATTTTCACTGCTTACCCTTTCCATTTCCTTTTAGTTCTTTCTCCAGAAATGCCTTTCCTAAGCTGTTTTTTTCTTTTCCATCTATTTCAAAATTCATTTAGTTGCCAAGTCTTTTTTAATTCTAATTTCAATAGCTTTCACATTTGTCCCTTTTCTTCCACTCAAATGGCTACCACTCTGAGCTCTTGCTATCCTTTAACTAGACAGTTTTAATAGCTTTCTATGAGGTCTCTTTGCCTCCACTCTCTTCCTTCTCCAATCCCTTCAAAAAGCTACCAGAATAATCTTTCAAGGCACTATATCATGTTCCTCCACTGTTCAAAAAACTCCAGAATCCTCCTTTTGTCTTTAGTTAAAAATGTAAACCTCTTCCAAAAAAGTATGGGATATGAAGAAGACGTAAACAGTGAGGGGAATCAGGTATGGGGCAGGGATTTTATTTTTATTCACATATTCACATAAGTGAAAAATGCTAAAATTAGAAGACCCACAGCATAGATTAAGAGCTCAAAATAATTGTCCATAATTCTGAATTGGAAAGAAAGAATGAGGTGATGATGGTGAGATGTTGTTTCTTCCTTTTGTTCATCAAATTAGTTATCAGTTCCTTGTTCCTCACACTCCATAGCCAATAAGAGTAAGAAAGAACTTCAGTGATAAATCACATATGGCCAGCTTCAAAGCTTCCATGTGGTTGTCTATACTCAAGCATGGAGAAACTGAGCAAATTCCATTATTAGAGGATAAATGTATTGTAAAAAGCATTCATTAAAGTCCTAACTATGTGCTAAGAACTTTTCTGAGCACTTATCACTTTTCTATTTGGCAATGAAAGATAGTTGATGTTTATAAGAACTTTACATTCTAAGAGAAGTCATCACATAACAAGAGGTTTCAGCAGCAAGGCAAATGGAAAGGTACCATGGTTCTTATAGTATGGAAGCAAAGGAGAAAATAATGAACTTTCTTTAATGTTACTTCCACTAACAAAATCAGATCCAGTTCAGTGATTTTGAAACACTTCATGATGTTAAGTATTTTGGTGGAAAGAAACTTTTTCTTCCTTTACAGATGAGACCAAGCAGAACTATTTTGAGCTATTAATATGTGCTTTATGTCTTTTATATTTAGTATTTCTCATGTGCTTAAGAATTACATCATTGTCCCCTAACTGAATCATGTTATAAATTTAGCTTCAATCCCTTCCCCCTGCAGCTAGGTGGCACAATGCATAGATCACCTGGTCTAGAGGTAGGAAGACTGGAGTTCAAATCTGGCCTCAGACACTTACTTACAGTGTGACCCTGGACAAGTCACTTAACACTGTTTGTCCAGTTTCCTCATTTGTAAAATTAGTTAGAGAAGAAATTATAAGATAAACTACTCCAGTGTCTTTGCCAAGAACACCCCAAATGGGGTCATAAAGAGTCAGACATTACTGAAACAACTGAACAACAGACCCTTCCTTCTCCTCCTTACCTTTTTGGAGATGGTACTAGGCAGGAGCCTGGGGTAAAATTATTCCTGAAATCAAGCTGTCAACTTACATTTATCAATAGCCTACTATGTGCAAGGCAGTATGCTAAAGACTATAGGGTGAGGGACTTAATGAGCCAAAAAGTTTGAGAAAAGAAACCATAAACCACCTTCAGAATGAGTTGCTTGGTCTCATCTCTATACATTCAAATTCCCTGGATAATGTGTGAGCTAGCCAGAAAGCAGGGCCAGTGGTCTGTGAGTCACAGATATTTCTAAAGTTTGTGGGTTCAAGGGATTGGACTATCTCCATTAGGAGATTGGAAAGACACGATGTTAGTGCTTAGACTTGCTTGTCATAAGCAACTTCAGTTTCTCTATCAAAGTGCCTTACTGTTTCAGTGAAGTTAGCTTGCCTTCCTAATAGGTCAAAGATGGTTTCCACTACACAAAATTAATCTAATGAGACTAATTTGCAACAATATACTTTGGGTGCTTGAGGAAAAATAAACACTTGGATTAAGCATAAATATTCTCACTTGGTGGCAGCCTCATTCCTTGTCACTGAAGAGTTACAGCAAGTCAAGGGAAGTACTAATGTATTTTAGTTAATTTCTTCATCCTCTCTCCTCTAATTAATATTCTAGAATTATCTTTTTCTTATTTTCTTAATTTATGGAATAAAATGAGCATTTCCATAACATAGTACAATAAAAAAGATGATTGCACAAGAAACCTCAAATTCACTATATATTACTCGCTATTCCTTTTATACACAACAAAGTTATCCTGTAAATTTACTTTTCCCCCTTTTTTCTTCCTCTCTGCACCTCAAAGATGGCTACCATTAGGCACAAATAGGTATCTGTCTATGTATGTATGTATGTATGTATGTATCTGTCTATCTATTCATCTATCTATATATACACACATACATACATATATGTAAATTTATTCTACATGTACTTCTATTTATCAGTTTTTTCTCTGGATGCAGATAGTGTCTTTCTTCATATGTCTTTTAGAGTTAATTTTGGTATTTATAGTAGTCAAAATGACTTATTTGCTCAAAGTCATTCTCAAGATAATATTGTTATTGCTGTATACAATGTTCTCTTGGTGAAAAGGTATATTCCAATGGCAATAATAATCTATATACTATCTTAATTTTTAAGATTGTTATTTGATTCTCATTTGTTGATTTTCATTCAATTTATTTTACTAGTGTGAAAAATAAAGAGACATTTAATATTTGTTTCTTACGAACTTAAGCATTGAGAAAAAAGTATAAATTAATTTAGTATCAAAGAATGAAAGCACCAAAAATTCTGCAAAATTTATTGATGTTTGCTTTATGACATTAAAAGAGTAAGGCCAATATATTACTACATTGAAAAATCATTTTATATTTGGCATTACAATTCTAGATCACAAACGGTAATCTAAATTTTTAAGTAAATGCAACTTAAGTTATGCTACTGGTTTTCATATCTCTTGTTTTGTTTTTAATAATGCTAGTAAGAAAGCTCAAATTTTGAAGAAAATAACTTTAATGCATTTTTGTTTGGGGATACCTCCCATAAAGTTAAGCTCATGATGAAAAACAAGATTTAATGACTATATTTTCAGGTCCTAAATCAATCATTTTCATGTTCTTCTTTTGTGCCAATCATAATGTGGCCATTATATCTAAAATTCTCAATTTCAACTCTCAGTAGAGTACATATCCACTTGACATGACAATTATCCCTAACAATAGCTCTGAAATTGTGAAGTATGATTGCAAGGATCTTTAGCAAGGGAATATCTGCATATATGATGTTCCTTTCATAATGTGAATTTAATAGAGTTCCGTTGAACCAAATTTAATCTCAATCTGATGGCACTACTCCATAAATGATGTTCAAAGACTGAGGAAAAGTTTCAGGAAAAAGCAGTACAGCTTAGCTTTCTTCACAACTGCCCCAACAAAAATATAGGAAGAAAACCAAACTGAGTTAATGATTAAGAAATACAAGAAGAAAACATAGTGGGTCATAATTTTTGGTCCAAGATTGTGAAGTCAATTAACAGATACTTTCATCTACTGTTAGAGATGAACTTATCTGAGATACAATGGGGGACCTTGCAACTGGGGGCTCAGTCCTTGAAGCATGCACTCTATGCTTGACTTGCAGACTATCTTAATGGAGGCATAGTGAGACTGCTTCTAAAAAGTCATGATATTGTGAAATACAGTGTGTAAAGCCCAGATTCATAATATGTACAGTTTTTTTTCCTCAGTACTGACTCCTCACTGACCTTGCCTGCTGTGCCATCAGTCTCTTCTGTGGACCCTAGTTGCTGTACCTTTGGTGGATTTTCTAAATTTTCAAAGCTCCTAAGGTTGTAACCTGGTCTGTCAATCTCCAGTATACATTCCCCTAAGATAAGGAAAGAATAAATACAAGAGGGATGGCAAAATCATAGGCACAGTGTTTAGGCACAATGTATTCCGAATAAGAGAAGACCTGAGTCCTGTCCTCTCATGGAGGCCCAAATCAGTTCTTCCCTTGCTAAATACTAGGAAAGAAAAAAAATACTTTATTCTTTTTTTTTTTAATAATCAGTACCAAATCAGCAGCCAATTAAAAGCTTTCACCATCCATTAAGCTGATAAGAAAAAAAAAAAAAACTTTGCATGCTCTGAATTAAGAAAACAGTCCCCCATCATGCACCATTGAACATTTCTCAAAGGTGGCTCACCAAGCATCCACTAAGATTGCCAGTAGGCAGTAGTACAGAGTATCATTTGAATCTACCTATCTTGGAATTTGAGTTTTGTCTAGTCTAGATAGGATAATTTCTAATGGACTCAATGTGTATCTCCTCCTGTCTTCCCATTCAATTAAGATCTAGTTTCACAGGACATTTACTTTCACTTATATTCACTTACCTGCCAAATTCAATTTGGCATCCTAATCATTTGTGGTGGTGATTTTATCAACGGGTAACATCATGTCACATATAATGCATGGTAAGAAGATTACTGAGTACTACTTCTCACACTTGGGTGTTGTGTGACTATGAGCATATTATTTAACCTTACTGAGCCTTGAATTACTCATCAGAAAACTGTATGTGATAAATGATGCTTTCACTGCTTATTATGCAGGGTTGTTTTAAGGTTAAGTGCTTTGTCAAACCTAAAGTATTATATAAATATGAATGATCATTATTACTATTTTCAGACCAGACCTTTGATTTCATTGATATTGTGAACTCCCAGTGAAGAATTTCTCTTTGCTAATGATTACAGGTTGACACCTGCTCTGTAACATGTAATGTTAAAGAATTGCTTAGGGAACTGAAAAATTAAATGACTTAATTAGGATCACATAGGCACTAAGTGTTAGAAGTGGCACTTAAACTATGGTCAACTGAACTCTGAGACCCATGTTAGAGCCACTATACCACCTTTCCTCTCATCATCATCATTATTGTTATTTATGACATGTAATTTAAGGTTAAATATTTAAGGGCGAACAAAATATTTTGAGCTAATTATATGAGTGAGCTGTTTGGACAACTCTTGATCATTCTTATTTAATGAAGTATCTTTTTTCTAACCTCTTATGATGCCCAGTTATCTTTCAGTTGTTTACAAGGTATAGTATTATTATTAGATAAGAGACATGATTTTTATCACATAATAATCAATCTGTCTCTCCAGGATACACTGTATTTTAAGACTTATACTATGTTATTTCAAAGCCGCTCTGCAAACCTCTTCAATCCACAAATCCCTCTCCTAACCAGCTTGCTTTTTCAGATTGCTTTCTGGCATTGCCTGTATCTCTAATTATTGTTATTCATCTGGTTTAGGCAACAAAGCAGAGGTATTGTTTATGAAAGAGCACAGTTCACATTTGCATATTCATTATTTCATTTAATAGTCATAAGTACCCATACTATGAAAACTACTGTAATAGAGGATGGTGGAAATTTGAAAAAAAAAATAGATATGGATTCCAACCTTAAGAAACTTATTAGCATGTTATTCAAAGGGAACACCCAACTAGTATATCTGATAGTGTATCCCTTTCCCCAGCAAATCATTAGGTAAGTTTTCTCATCTATACTCTTCTCTATTCACATGGTCATCCCACTAGATCACCCTCTTTACTTCTTGACTGTTCTATTGCATTCTCCTAATGATTGATCTCCCTTCCAAAGAATTTCCACTCTCCATTCCATTCTTCATATAGCTAACAAAATGATCTTTCAAAAGCATAGATTTAACTATTTCATTCCCTTCTCCAATAAAGTTCAGTGGCTTCTTTTTATCTTTAGGATCTAATACAGACATTTCTATTTGCGTTTTATGGCATCTCATCAATGTTACTGAAAACTAATTTTCAAATCTTATTATACATTACACCTCTTCACACACTCTTGAATTCAAACAAATTGGTCTCTTACTAATCCTCATAGTTGGCACTTCATCCTCTCTCTTTTCAACTTTCCACTGTCCAGACCCCTTTATTGGAGTACTCCCTCACTTGTCCAATGAAACCTCTAATTTATTTCAAAGTTTATCTCCCATGTAATTTTTTAGATGAAGCCTTTTTGACTACCCCAAAATACTAGTCCCTTCACCCTCCAATTGCTTTATATTAATTATATATACATATATATTGTATATTTGTGTGTGTTATCTCCCCTAATAGATTGTATTTTCCTTGAAGGCAGAGCCTGTTCTGTTTTTGCTTTTGTACCCTCAAAACTAGCACAATCCCTGGCATGTGATTGATTCTTAATAAATACTTGCTGATAGATTAATTTGGGGTAAGTAAATTGTGGGCAGCTAGATGGCACAACAGAGACAGTGCTGGACCTGAATTCAGGAAGATTCATCTTTCTGAGTTCAAATTCAGCCTTAGATAATAGTATTTCAAATCTATTTAAGAACAAAATCCTTAAAATTGCTTTCACATACAACTGGGAAATAAGAAATACAGGAAATGGGGTATAGAAATCTATCCTGCTCTACAGGAAAATAGAAGGGAAAGTGGATAAGAAAAGGGTAGGATATAGAAGGGAGGGCAGATTAGAGGAAAGGGTATGCATAATGCATGCCATCTTGGGATGGGGGAAGAGATGAGTTGGGGAGAAAATTTGGAACTCAAAATCTTGTGGAAGTGAATGTTGAAAACTAAAAATAAATAAATTTAAAATTAAATTAAATATTAAAAAAGAATATTTGGGGAAAAGAATTAATGTTATGCTATATCTTAAGCAAAATAAAGTTTCTGGCTTGAAGTTAAAAAAAAAGAAGAAAATTCTTGTCCCATAACTGATTCATGGTATAAATTTAGCATTACTCTCTTCCCTCTGTAGCTAGGTGGTATAGTAGATAGAGTGCCAGGCTTAGCATCAGGAAGATGAGTTCAAATATGGTCTCAGACATTTACTAGCTGTGTGACCTTGAGCAAATCACTTAACTCTGTTTGCCTCAACTTCCTCATCTGTAAAATAATCTGTAGAAGGAAATGGCAAACTTCTGCAGTATCTTTGCTCAGAAAACCCCAAGTGGGGTAACAAGGAGTCATACAGGACTGAAATAACTGAACAAGGAAGGAAATTTCAAATACAGACAAAGGGAGAAAAAATATCTCTTGAGTCTTGGAGATAATGGAAGCATCATAGGTCATAATGAAAGCCCTGTTGTGACCCCTAGTTCCTGAACAGTCTTTGCATAGCTTAAGAGCATCAAGGTAGGATGGATAGATGCTTGGTGATAGAGCCCCTATTGTATACCATGGGGAGGAACAGGAAGAAGGTATCATATAGAAAATTCTATTATTTCACATATTTGTCCCAGGATTAGTCCTGGCAGATCTTTTTGTATTCCAGAGCTGTCTATGTTATGGAAGGAAAGTTCATAATTAATCAAAAGATAATTGTTTTAGAACTAGGAATAAAAGAGAGATATTTGTAACAAAATAAAAATAAATATGGGAAAAGGAAAGAAGACAAAAAACAATTTCAATTATGTCCAAATTTGCAACATTAAGAGTATTAGAACTCTACAACAAAGTTGATGTTTGCAATATCCAGGTATTAACCAATGAACCAGGATCCAATAAAATGAAGACATTATTAGTGTAGTATCCTTATTCTTCTCCAGCAAGCTTTCTAGGCCTACTCTATTATTCAAACCAATGAACCTTTCAGATAATTAGAAACACAGAATCTCTGGGCTGAGTATCACTCCAGAGCATGATCTAGTGCAATCTATAGGAATTTTTACAATATTTCTGACAATTGTTTCTCTAACCTTCACATGAAATTCTTTGGTGATAGGTAAATCATTACCTTCAGGGCAGCCCATTCCACGTTTGACTTATCTTAACTAGAATGGGAGGTTAAGTTATTTTTCCCAGGGCATTTAATTTAGAGGTTATTGGCAGAATTCCTTCAACTACCTAGAAAGCAACTAAATTAACTACCTAGTTAGCAAGAAGAATTAAAACAGAAAAATACCATATAGCATGCTTTTTTTTTTTCATTTTCATACTCCTTGGTCTATATCTCCAAGTGCCAGTGTCCTCAGCAATGATATTTTAGGTCCCTGAGATTACTATGTCCTTCTTCTCATTACTAAACTGAATTTCTTTGAAAAATTTGAGTTATTTCATGATTTTTGCCCCAGGCAAGTTTTATGATGATTTCACAAAGTTGTCAGCTTTGTTCGTTACACCTGTTATTGTCAGGAAGGCTTTTCTCTCCTTGAACTGAGTCAAAATTTGTTCTTTAATTTCCAACTATTATTCTTGTTTCCATTACCTAAGAATAACCAGAGCATGGTGTTTTAACTTTTCCTCCTGATTGCAGACCTGATATTTCTCTTCATAGCTTAGAAAACTGGTTTTACTCTCAGGTAATTCTGACTTTAGCTCAGCAGTCTAACATTGCCTTCCTATGTTCTTGATCTTCATCCTAGTTTTGAACATCAAATTCATGTCAGTTCCTGAGCTCTTTTTTTTCAAAATGCAAATCCCAACTCCTGGTTTTTTAAAATGTTCTTTAACTCTGATATATAGTTTTGTTCTGATGGATCCCATTGTAGCAAATGTACAAGCATGGTCTAGTCTCATTGCTCTAAAAATCTTAATATGAAATCACATTGGGAGAAGATGGAGAAGAAGAGAATTTTGAAGGATAGATATAATTCATCCTTATGCAACCCACTGTGATATAAAAAAGGGATGTTTGACATCGAGTAGTCTTCTTCAGAACCTCTAGAGACCTGATGTATGACTGAGTTACATATCTAGGGTTCTCTGCACTTTATACTAGGATACAACATAAACCAAGATATGAACATTGACTTTGTGTCATTTGTAACAAGAAGGGAATTTATAGATCATCTAGATTAGACCTTTCATGTTACAGATGAGAAAAATGAGCCCTAGAGAGATGAAGAGACTTGATACAGCTAGTCCATAGGAAAACTCAGACTCAGAATTCCATATATTTTTCTAATACATCAAAGTACTGTTTTATGCAAACAGATATAACCAAAATACAATATGCCCTTTCATGTTAATTTCCTCTTAGAGGGAGAATTGAACTTCAGAAATAATGGGAAAAGTATAAATATGATTGGTTTTATGCATTACATTTCTTTCTCTTTGTAATATGTATATAAAATATGTAAAGTCTTTGATCATATATTATGTATTCTATTATATGTAATTTTAAAGTATATGACTATGAACTTATATAATGCCTTTCCCATTCCATTATAGAACCTTACAACTAGAGCAGTCCTTCCTCTATATTTTAAATTCTTTTTTTTAAATCCATTGATACTATTTGTAAAAGTAAAGAAAATTAAATATTAATATATTGAATATGCAATTGTTAGTATGCATAACCATTACATTTAATACATGGAACTGTTTCTATTTTGTCCTAATGTGGATTTTTTTTATATAACACGATTATAATAACTTTAAATTCATTTGAGTTCTTCTTGATCATTATCATCTTTCCTAAAAGATGATTCTTCATTGATTTTGTCACTACTATTTTCATTACCCTAATACTGATAAAGATAGTGATTACATAGAAAGGCAGAGAGGTAAGCAAATTAATATAGCAAATTAGGTGAGATAGTAAAATTTAGAGATTACTTATTGTAAAATAAAACAAAATGCCTCATTATATTATCAACACATTTGATAGAAAATAATACTATAATATTCATTAATTCAGCAAACTTTATTAAGTGCTTAGTCCTTGAGGAGAAATGATAAGAACAAAAATGTATTATGAGATCTCAAGAAGCTTATCTTCTACTTAGGAGAAGCAAGAGATGCACAGATTAATCAATCTAAAATATAGACAAAAATAAAAACAATATAATTTTGAGTAAAATAACTAATAAAAGAAAGACTTAGGAAATAATTGAAATAAGATATTATTTAGCAAAACATGATTAAAGTTATGTCAATTATTTTAGATACCTGAAAACATGTATTAATTATTGTTTATTATTGTATTAATTATTATAATTATTGTTATCATACAATTATATTATGTGATTTCTATTCAATTATAAATGTTACAACTATACTATACAGTTATTATATTTTAATATTATCATATGGCTCACATATTTAATTTTTTATTATAAGAATGCATCTGATTAGCAATTGTTCTAAAGAGTTCCCTTAGGAACAGAATGTTGTAAGGTATAAACCTCTGGGAGCTTTGAATTGCAAATATCTCTGCAGGTTGACATGTGTCAATGTATCATTATGCTTTGGATTCATACATTCAACAACTTCAGAATAAACCTACATATGTGACAATCCAGACTGCAGTATTCCATCATGACATGTTGTGAGAAAATTTACCAAACACCCTGATGAAACACTGCATCTGTTACACCACTTTTCTGTGTCAATATTTGGTAATCATCACAAATAAGATCAACAACAACAAGGAATAAGTTATCGTGGCCTATGCTTCTCTTGATGAAGCCATACTGACCTTTAGCAATCTGGTTTCTAAATGCTCTGAAATCCTTCTTTTAAGAATATATTCGATACTAGAATTGGTCCAGAAGTAAAAATCCAGCTCAGGAATTTATAGCATGAAGAATTCTCCTAGTTTCCTCTTTTAGAGATGAAATTCAGAAATAAAAAGATTTGTCCATTTCCATTCCTTAGATTATATTTACATTTTCCATTATTTTAAAAAAAATTGACATTTGCTCTACACCACCAGTTTTCTCCTCTTTATCTTATTTGTCTGTGGATGGTGACATGAAGAAATGTAAAGGAGAAGGTATTTTCTTACAATGTTTTCAATTATATTGATTTTCAAACATGTTAATTTTCTGTTCTTTGCTTTCCAGAAAGAATATTATTCTATTTGATAGGAAAAACAGAGATAAAATAATTTGCCTTCTCTAAGTGTCAATTGTCATCATCTACAGTGGATAGAGAACTGGACTTGGAGTCACGAAGCTCTGAATTTAAATATTCCCTGAGACAAGGTACACAACGTTAGCTTGCTTAAATTTCCTCATTTATTGAATAGATATAGTAATAACACCTATCTATCATGATTGTTGTGAGGGTAAAATGACATAATATGGTAAAACACTTTGTCGAATTTAAAGGGCTATGTAAACATCAACTACTGTTATAATTAATATTATTATTAATTGCTATTATTACAGTTATGTTGTCTTGTAATAATATAAATGCGAATCCCCTCTGTCACCCATAGAATTGTCAGCTTCAGTTCTCTCATTTTTTACTTTGATAATTTGCTTTATTCTCTCTGTCTCTCCAATTACCTAATGTGAGAGATTCTCTTTAAAGAAAGATTTTTGTTTTATTTACCATCAGTATATTTTTATATGTTGATTTTATTTATCTCATCATTTATTTTCAAAATTTTTACTTTAGTGCTTGTTTTGAAATTGCTCTTTTCTTTAATTTCTAGTTTTCTTACTTTTGTTTCTGCATGTTCACTTAATTTGGATTTTCTTTTTATCCTTTGTTGATATCACAATTTTCCTCTAAATTATTGATTTGCTTATCTTTTGACAATGAGTCTTGGGGATTATGAATAAGTAGGATTGTGGCATCTGTTAAATATATTAAAGATTTAGAAATCAATATTATGTCTGGGCAACTATGGGAAACAATTCATCCTGTAATAATGGTCCATTTTCAGTATGTTATTGGTTGATAACTATAGGATATTTTTATGTGCACTTTTGTAGTATGGAGATTAGTCTTTTGTCAATGCATGAAAGATAATAAAATTCTGACATTTAATTTTAGCTTTCAGGCAAAATCTTGTTAGTTATTGAATAGCTTCTAAATTTAACTATGCTATAATGCTTTATTGCCCAATCATTATCATTTGCTTTTTGTAAATTATGTTAAGCACTAAATCTGAACTCCTTTGGGATAAGACTTTTATTGTTTTTAGTGTCAATGACCTGTTCTGAACTTCCACCATGAACTCTTTCATTTTCCTAATAATAATAATTCCTAAAAAGATATCATTTTTTGATCTTATTTATTTTTACTGTTTCCATCTTTTGTAAGTAACATTAATGTATTCAGTAAACTAAATATCAATAAGACATTAAATAAATGATTGCATTTTATTTTTTAAGAATTGTTATTATTACTAGGATTTTTTTTAGGAAAGGACTTGCTTTTCCCCTGATCTCCCTCTTTATCTCATTTCTAAGAAATGGAGTTTCTCTGAGAAATGTATGTTTCTGCTTTATGTTAGTTTTCCTCAGTACTTGGAGGCTTAGAGACATAAAGGCAGGATTGCAGGCAGAATTGTGCAGCAGCTAGCTATCTCTGTATGGAAACCCTGAAAATCTAGGAATCCTGGGACTTGAGACCCAGGGTGGAATATGGACTTGGAATGAGGATTATGCTATATGGGAATTGAACTACATTATGAACCTAATCCAGCTTCCCATCAACAACAACTAAGGTGAGGGGGATAGATTATATTTCCTGCATGTTGTTGTCTTTGTTGTTGTCATTGTTCAGAATGATTCTCCATGATACCATTTGGAGTTTTCTTGGCAGAGATACTGGAGTGATTTACCATTTGTTCATCCAGTTCTACAGATGACGAATGTGAGGCAAACAGGGTTAAGTGATTTTTCCCAGCCTTACATAGCTAGTAAGTGTTTGACTTCAGATTGATTTGAGCTCAAGAAAGTAACTTTTCCTGACTATGGACCCCACACTATCCACTGTGCCACTTAACTGCCTCCCACATATTGGGGGGGTTACTATATATTTGTGACTTTTTTTTGAAGTAAATACTGTTTTTTCTAAAAGTTCCACTGTTTTACAAGTCATTTCTCCTCTCACCAGATCGATACTTGCATCCATGCCAAGAATAGCAGCTAGGGGCAAAGCAGTAGGATGGTGGAAAGAGAACAAACAACTATATCTGGCCAGTTTTAAAAGCACAGGTAGTCGGTGAAGAGCAGAGCCCATGATTACAGAGTAAGGCAGGAACTTTCCTGTCCTCTCCCAAATTCAGTTCCAAATGACTATAAAATAATGCTTCAAAACAAATTCTGGAGTTGTGGAACCAACAAAGGGAAAGGGTAAAACAATTTTCCAGTGCAAGACAACTTGAAAGGTTAGCAAGAAAGATCTGTCTCCATCACATTAAAAAAAAAAAAAAACACAGTCCAGTGCATCTGGGCAAACCATAGCAAACTGCAGCAGGCTGCAACACAGCAATTCAGTGGCAAAGGCCCCAGTCCTAATGAAGCAGGTCAGTGGCAAGACCCCACATCCTGGTAAAAGAAGCTTGGGAGAGTGCCCCTCCATCCAAGGAGCACAGCCAAACTTTAACATCAAGGTAAAAGTCATGAAAATAAGAAAAAACAACACTGACCATAGAAAGTGACAAGGAAAATCAAAACACAAACTCAAGAGAGGACAACAATGTGAAAATGACTGCATGAGGAGCTCCAAAGAAAAATGCGAATTAGTCTCAGTCTTCCACAAAAAAAGCTTAGAGCTCAAGAAAAGCTCACTAAAATTTAAAAGTCAAATAAAAAAAGTAGGAAAAATTGGTAAAAGAAATGAGAGTGATGCAAGAGAATAATGAAAAAGAGTCAAAACCTTGCTACAGAAAGCACAAACAATGGAAAAAGATATACAAAATTTCACTTTAGAAAACACCTCCTTAGAAAACAGAATTGGTCAAATGGAAAAGGAGACACAAAACTCAATGAAGAAAATAATTCCTTAAAAATTAGAACTGGACAGTGGAAGGTAATGACTCCATGAGACATCAAGAAACAATCAAACAAAATCAAAAGAAGGGAAAAAATGAAGAAAATATGAAATAGATTATTGAAAAAATGACTGGAAAAATAGATCCAGGAGAGATAATTTTAAAATTATTGAAATACCTGAAACCCATGATAAAAAATGAATCTTAAGACATTATCCTTCAAGAATCTATTAAGGAAATCTGCCTTGAAATTGAAAGTATTCATTGATCACCTCTTGAAAGAGACTGGAAAATAAAAATTCCCTAGGACATTATATCTGAATTCCAGAGGTCCCAGGTAAAGAAGAAAATACTGCAAGCAGTCAAAAAGTAGTATTTTAATAACATTGAGGCACAGTCAGGATTTGACATGGTTTAACAGCTTTTATATGAATGGATAAGAAGATATGACAAATGATATTCTAGAAGATAAAGGAGAAAGGATTTAAATTTTTTTAATAATTTATTTTGACTTATCAACAATCACTTCCATAAGCTTTTGAGTTTAAAATTTTTCTCTCCCTCCCACTCTGCCTCCCTCTCTGTAGGTGTTTTCCCTCAGCTCCTTCTGGAGGACAGTTTTCAACCTCTCCACTACAATAGTCTTTGTTTTTTTTAATTAATTTATTTTGAATTATTAACAATAACTTCCATAAGCTTTTGAGTTTTAAATTTTTCTCCCCTTCCATCCCTTGGACAGCGTGCAATCTGATACAGGTTATATAGATTCCTATTAAACATATTTTCACATTATTGATGTTGTAAGGAAGAATTAGAACCAATAGGAGGAACCACCAGAAAGAGGAAACAAAACACAACAGAAGAAAAAAATAGCAAATAATATGCTTCGATCTGCATTCAAACACCATAGTTCTTTCTTTGGATGTGGATAGAATTTTCCATCATGACACCTTTGAAGATGTCTTAGATCTTTGCTTTGCTGAGAAGGGCTAAGTCTATCAACATAGTAATCTCACAATGTGGCTGTTACAGTGTACAATGTTCTCTTGGTTCTACTCACTTCACTCAGCATCAGTCCATACAAATCTTTCCAGGGTTTTTTTCTGAAGTCCTGCTCATCATTTCCTGTAGCACAATAGTATTGTATTACATTCATATACCACAAACTGTTCAGCCATTCCCCAATTGATGTATATGCTCCCATTTCCAATTATTTGCCATCATAAAAAGAGCTACTATAAATAATTTTGCACATTTGGGTCTTTTTCCCATTTGTATGATCTCTTTGGGATACAATCTTAGAAGTGCTATTGCTGGGTCAAAGAATATGCACATTTTGATAGCCCTTTGGGCATAGTTCCAAATTGCTCTCCAAAATGGTTGGATCATGTCAAAATTCCACCACCAATGCATTACAATTTTCCCACATCTTCTCCAACATTTATCATTTTCCTGTTTTGTCATGTTGGTCAATCTGATAGGTGTGGTGTGGTTCCTCAGAGTTGTTTTGATTTGCATTCCTGTAATCAATAGTGATTTAGAGCATTTTTCATATGACTATAGATGGCTTTAATTTCTTCATCTGAGAACTGCCTGTTCATATCCTTTGACTAGTTATCAATTGGGGAATGACTTGTATTCTTATTAATTTGACTTAATTCTCTATATATTTTAGAAATGAGGGCCTTATCAGAGACACCGGTTGTAAAAATTCATTCCCAATTTTCTACTTTTCTTCCAACCTTGGCTGCATTGGCTTTGTTTGTGCAAAAACTTTTCAATTTAATGTAATCAAATTCATCCATTTTGCATTTCATAATGTTTTCTATCTCCTGTTTGGTCATGAATTTGTCTGTTCTTCATAAATCTGGTAGGTAAACTATTCCTTGCTCTCCCAGTTTGCTTATAGTATCAGCCTCTATATGTAAATAATGAACTCATTTTGACTTTATTTTGGTATATGGTGTGAGATTTTGGTCTGTGTCTAAATTCTTCCATAGTCTTCCGGTTTTTTCAGCAGTTTTTGTTAAATAGTGAGTTCTTATCCAAGAAGCTGAAGTCTTCGGGTTTATCAGATAGTAGATTGATACAGTCATTGATGACTTTGTCTTGCATACCTTACCTATTCCACTCATCCACCACTCCATTTCTTAGCCAGTACCAAATAGTTTTGATGATTGCTGCTTTATAATACAATTTAAGATATGGAATGGCTAGGTCACCTTCCCCTGCCTTTATTTTCATTAGTTCCCTTGATATTCTGGAACTTTTGTTATTCCAAATGAATCTTGTTTTATTTTTTTTTCTTGCTCTATGAGATAATTTTTGGTAGTTTGATTGGTATGGCACTGAATAAGTAAATTACCTTAGGTAGAATTGTCATTTTTATTATATTAGTTCAGCCTATCCATGAGAAAATGATGTTTTTCTAATTGTTTAGATCTGACTTCGTGTGAAAAGTATTCTGTAACTGTGTTCATATAGTTCCTGGGTTTTTTTAGGAGGTACACTCCTAAATATTTTATAATGTCTATAGGAATTTTAAATAGAATATCTGTTTCTATCTCTTGTTGTTGGGCTTTGTTGGTAATATATAGAAATGCTGTTGATTTATACGGGTTTATTTTATAGACTAAAACTTTGCCAAAGATGTTTATTATTTCAAGTAGTTTTTTAAATTGATTCTTTAAGTATATCATCACATCATCTGCAAAGAGTGATGCCTTTGTTTCTTCTTTGCCTATTTTAATACCTTCAATTTGTTTTTTCTTTTCTTATCACTAAAGCTAACATTTTCAGTATGATATTGAACAACAGTGGTGATAATGAACATCCTTGTTTCATCCCCAATCTTATTGAAAGTGCTTCTAGCTTGTCCCCATTACATATGGTGCTTGTTGAAGGTTTTAGGTGGACATTACTTGTTATTTTAAGGAAGACTCCATTCATTCCTGTGCTCTCTAGTGTTTTTAAAAGGAATGAGTATTGTATTTTGTCAAAAGCTTTTTTTGCATATATTGAGATGATCATGTGGTTTCAGTCAATTTTGTTACTGATATAATCAATTATGCTGATAGTTTTCCTAATATTGAGCCAACCCAGCATTCCTGGTAAAAATCCTACCTGGTCACAGGATATTATTATTAAGCTGCTGTAATCTATTTGCTAATATTTTATTTAAAATATTTTCATCTATGTTCACTAGGGGAATTGTTCTATAATTTACTTTCCCTGTTTTGACTGTTCCAAGTTTAGGTATCACCACTATATTTGTAACATAAAAAAGAATTTGGTAAGACTCCTTCTTCACCTATATTCCCAAATAATGTATATAGAACGGGAATTAATTGTTACTTTAATATTTGATAGAATTGGCTTGTAAATCCATCTAGCCCTGGAGATTTTTTCCTAGGGAGTTCATCAATTGCTTATTCAATTTCTTTTTCTGAGCTGGGGTTATTTAAGTATTTTAAACCCTCTTTTGTTAATCTAGGCAATTTATATTTTTGTAAATGTTCATCAATTTCACTAAAATTGTCAAATTTATTGGCATACAGTTGGGCAAAATAGTTCCTAATTATTGTTTTAATTTCCTCTTCCTTGGTAATGGATTCACATTTTTCATTTTTGATATTGGTAATTTGGTTTATTCTTTCTTTTTTTTTTAAATTATATTAACCAAAGGTTTTCTATTTTATTTGTTTTTTTCATAAAACCAACTTCTCATTTTATTTATTCATTTAATAGTTTTCTTAATTTCAATTTTCTTAATTTCTCCTTTGCTTTTCAATATTTCTAATTTGGTGTTTAATCGAGAATATTTAATTTGTTCTTTTTCTAGTTTTAGTTGTATGCTCAATTCATTGATCTCTTCTTTCTCTATATTATTCATGTAAGCATTTAGAGATATACAACTTCCCATGAGAACTGCTTTTGCTACATCCCATAAGTTTTGGTAAGTTGTCTCATTATTGTCATTCTTTTGAATGAAGTTATTGATTGTTTCTATGATTTGTTGTTTGACCCATTCATTTTTCAGGATTAGATTATTTAATTCCCAATTATTTTTCGTCTATCTTTCCATGGCCCTTTATTGTATGTAATTTTTATTGTATCATGATCTGAAAAGGATACATTTAATATTTCTGCCTTTCTGCATTGTATTGTGAGGTTTTTATGCCCTAGTACATGGTAAATTTTTGTGTATGTGCCATGTACCATTGAGAAAAAAGTATATTCCTTTCTATCTCCATTCAGTTTTCTCCAGAGGTCTATCATATCTATTTTTGTAATGTTCTATTCACCTCTCTAACTTCTTTCCTGTTTATTTTGTGGTTAGATTGATATAATTCAGAGAGGGGGAGGTTGAGGTCCCCCACTATTGCTGTCTATTTCTTCCTGTAACTCCCTGAACTTCTCCTCTAAAAATCTGGATGCTATACAGTTTGGTGTATATATTTTTGTAATGGTATTATTTAATTATCTATAGTGCCTTTTAGCAGAATGTAGTTTCCTTCCTTACCTCTTTTGATAAGATCTATTTTTGCTTTTGATTTGTCTGATATCAGGATTGCTACCCCTACTTTTTTTACTTCAGCTGAAGCAAAATATATTCTACTCCAGCCTTTTACCTTTACCCTGTGTGTGTCCCTCTGTTTCAAATGTGTTTCTTGTAAACAACATATTGTAGTATTATGGTTTTTAATCCATTCTGCTATCTGCTTCCATTTTATGGGAGAGTTCATCTCATTCCCATTCACTATTATGATTAATATCTGTGTCTTTTTTTCATCCTATTTTCCCCCCTTTTATGCTTTTCTTTCTCCTTTTTCCCTTTCCCTCCTCACTAGTGTTTTGTTTTTGACCACCACCTACCTCAGTCCTGCCTCCCTTCTATTGTCCCTTTCCCTCTTCTTCCCTTTTACCCTTACTAATTCTTCCCTCCCTTCTATTTCCCCTTTTCCCTCCTACTGCCTATAGAGCAAGTTAGATTTCTATGCCTGACTCCTTATGTTATTCCCTCCTTGAGCCAAATCTGATGAGAGTAAGGGTCAAACAATGCTTATCTCTCCCCATTCTTTCCCTCCACTGTATTAGCTTTTTGTGCCTTTTTTTGTAATTTACCCTTATCTGCCTCCTCCTTTCCTTTCGTCCTTTTCTCCCAGTGTAATTCCTTAGTTGGATCAGATTAATCCACTTACTTAATACCTTTAACTCACTTGATTAGTTTTTTTTATCATTACATCAAAGTCAACTTATACACACCCCTCTAATCTATACCCATTTACCATGGTTTTATAACAATACAGTTCTTAAGAGTTACATGTGTCATCTTCCTTTGTAGGGATGTAAACAGTTTGCCCTCATTAATAACAAGTTGTTTTTTTCTGTCCCATTTACCTTTTTTTGTCTCTCTTAAGTCTTGTATTTGAAGATCAAATTTTCTGTTGAGCTCTAGTCTTTCTATCAGCAAGATTTGGAAGTCTGCTGTTTCATTGAATGTTTTTCTCCTTCCCCGAAAGTTTATGTTTATTTTCACTGAGTAGCTGATGCTTGGCTGTAATCCAAGCTCCTTTGCCTTAGGGAGTATCTTATTCCATGCCCTATGATCTTTCAACATAGGACTTGTAAGGTCCTGTGTGACCTGACTGTGGTTCCTTGATATTTAAATTGTTTCTTTATGGCTGTTTGCAGTATTTTCTCTTTGATCTGGTAATTTTGGAATTTAGGTACTATATTCCTTGGAGTTTTCAAATTGGGTTCTCTTTCAGGAGGTGATCAGTGGATTCTTTCTATGGCTATTTTACCCTCTGGTTCTAGGACTTCAAGGCAATTTTTCATGATGATTTCTTCAAAGATGGTGTCCAGGCTCTTTTTTTCATTGTGAATTTCAGGTAGACCAATAATTTTTAAATTGTCTTTACTGGATTGATTTTCCAGGTCAGTTGTTTTACCAATGAGGTATTTTACATTTTCATCTTTTTTTTTTCATTTTTTTTGTTTCTGTCTGACTGATTCTTGCCGTCTCATAGAGTCATTAGATTCCGTTTGCCCAATCCTACTTTTTAACAAATTATTTTCTTCTATTAAATTTTGTACCTCCTTTTCCATTTAGCCCATTTTATTTTTTAAGAAATTCTTCTCAGTGAGTTTTTGTGTCTCCTTTTCTGTTTGGCCAATTCTACTTTTTAAGGAGTTGTTTTCTTCAGTTAATTTTTGTTCTTCCTTTTCCAAGCTGTTGACTCTCTCTTTCATACCTCTCATTTCTTTTCCCAATTTTTCCTTCTACCTCTCTTATTTGATTTTTAAAGTCCTTCTTGTGCCCTTCCAAGAAGGTTTTTTGGGTTTCAGACCATTTCATATTCCCTTTTGAGGTTCCAGATGTGTGTTTGTTGACAATGTTGTCCTCTTCAGAATTTCTGCCTTGATCTTCATTGTTCTCATGATGAGAATCTATAGTAAGTTTCTTTTTGCTCATGGTGTTTGTTTATTCCCTGGCCTTTAAAAAGATTGAGGTCTCTCTCCTGCTGGGGAGTAGAGGGCACTGACCCAAGCTTCTTATGCTGGGAGCCAGGGGCCTGGTTACTGTCTTTGTGTGCTGGGGCTTCAACTGCTGGCAGTTGGAGGCTATAGGGTTCTGGTAGGTTACATGCTGTTGGACTGCAATCAGGAACACTGGAACTCTAGAGGTAGGATTGTGTAGTCTGGCCCTTGGAGTTGCCTGCTCACCAGGAGCTTTCATTTCCCTCCTTTCACTTTCTTTGTCTCCTTTCATATGGATGTTTCACTGCTGCCAAATGTCTGTCCACCAGAGGCTTTCTCCCTTGGAGCATTTCCCAGAGATTTGCTGAGGCACTAGGAGACTTGACTGCTGTAAAACAAGGCATGTGGTGATTTTCCAAGCCAGTTTCCACTGGTTCTGTTGCCTGTACTGAGGCACTTGGGGGTCTGGATGTTGGTATTTGCCTGCTCCACCACTTAGGGTTTAGGACCTTCCCCTGGTATGCTGAGGTCAGGCTTTCTGCTAGCTTGCTAGGGTGCCTCTCATTCTATACTGTTCCCTTTCCCCCAGCACAAGATAGGCCTTTCCCATTAATCCCTCAAGTTACCTGGGCTATCAGACTGTTGCACCCCATCTTTCTTCTGGTTTAACTGTTCCAGAGTTTTTCCTGGTCCAATATTTTATGGACTTTCAGAGGTTAATAAGGGATGGTAAGAGTGACTTACTTCTTCTTCTGCCATGTGGCTCCCAGAAGCAGAACCAAGAGAGAGGATTAAATGAAAAATCACCTACCCAGAAAAATTGAGTATAATTCTTTAGGGGAGAAATGGATATTTAATGAAATAGAGGTCTTCCAAGCATTTTGGATGAAAAGACCAGAGCTGAACAAAAATTTTGATTCTCAATTATGTGACTCAAGAAAAGCATAAAATGGTAAATAGGAAAGATAAGACATAAAGGATTAAATAAGGTTAAATTGTTTACCTTCCTACATGGGAAGATAATACTTGTATCACCTAAGAACTTCATCATTATTGGGGCAGTTAGAAAGGTTATAGATAGATAGAGGGTGGGGGGTATGAGTTGGCTTTGATGGAATGACAAAAAAAATAATGGTAGAGGAAAAAGATTGCACTGAGAGAAGAGGGTAGTGGGAGGCAGAATGTGGTAAATTTTATCACATTAAGAGGAGCAAAAGACCTATTAAAGTTGAGGGAAAGATTGGAGGGTAGGCACTGCTTGAACCTTACTCTCATCAGAATAGGCTTAAAGGGGGAATAAGATACAAAATCAGTTGATTATAGAAATCTCTCTTACCCTACAGGGAAGTAGGAGGGTAGAAGAAAAGGAGGGGGACTGAAGAAGGGACAACAGATTGGTAGAGACAATGATCAGAAGTAAAACTCTGGGGAGAAGGAACAGGGTGACAGTGAAGAGAGAGAGAAAGAGAGACAGAGAGACAGAGATAAAAAGACAGAGAGACAGAGAGGGATAGTAAATTTATAATAAAATTAACAGGAAGAGCAAAAGGTCAAGGAATATCAAGAGTATTGATGGAGAAAAAAGGTGAAAGAAGGTGACCTAGCCATATAAGATCTCAAACTATGTTAGAAAGCAGTGATGATCAAAACTATCTAGTACTGGCTAAAAAATTGAGTGATGGATCAGTGAAACAGATTAGATTCACAAGTAGTAAATTACCATAGTAATCCAGTGTTTGATAAAACCAAAGACCCTAGCTTCTGGAACAGGAACACACTATTTGATAAATACTTCTGGGAAAACTGAAAATCAACATAGCAGAAGCTAGATATAGACCAGCACATTACACCATATACCAAGATATGGTCAAAATGGTCCTTGATTTAAACATAAAGGTTCTATGCTATTTTAAAGGTCATTTTAGTGCTAAGAAACTATTCTTTTTACTGCAAAGGTATTTTTAAGCTATTAAGACATTTGAAAAAAATAGCTAGCTTCAATAAAGTACATCAATTTATTTTTTCAAAAAAAAACTAGAAAGAGGAGATCAACGAATTAATCATCCAACTAAAAAAAAGTTAGAAAAAGAACAAATTAAAAATCCCCAATTAAACAACAAATTAGAAATTCTGAAAATCAAAAGAGAGATTAATAAAATTGAATTTAATAAAACTAGTCAACAAATAAAATTGAGAGCTGTTTTTATTTTAAAAAACAATAACATAGATAAACCTTTTAATTTGATAAAAAAAGAAAGCTGAAAACCAAATTGCCAGTGTCAAAAATGAAAAAAAGGTTAATTCATCACCAATGAAAGGGGAATTACAACAGTAATTAGGAACTATTTTGTCCAACTGTATGCCAATAAATCTGACAATCTAAGTAAAATTGATGATTATTTATAAAAATATAAAATGCACAGGTTAACAGGAGAGGAAATAAAATATTTGAATAACCCCATTTCAGAAAAAGAAATTGAACAAGCCACCAATTAACTGCATAAGAGAAAATCACCAGGGTCAGATGGATTTACAAGTGAATTCTACCAACGTTTAAAGAATAATTAGTTCCAATACTATTATGCAAACTATTTAGAAAAATAGGCAAAGATGGAGTCCTACCAAATTCTGTTTATGCTACAAATATAGTGCTGATACCTAAACCAGGAAAAGCTGAAGGAAAGGAAGAAAATTATTGGCTATACCTAAAGAATATTGATGCAAAAATTTTAAATTAAATATTACCAAAGAGATTACAATAACTTATCATGGGGCTAATACACTAGGACCAAGTGGGATTTATACTAGGAATTCCAGGCTGGTTCAACGTTAGGAAAACTATCAGCATAATTGATAATATCAATAACAAAATTGACAGAAATCATATGCTATCTCAATAGATGCAGAAAAAGCTTTTGACAAAATGCAACACCCATTTCTATTAAAAACACTAGAGAGCATAGGAATAAATGGAGTCTTCCTTAAAATGATAAGTAGAATCTAACTAAAATAATCAGCAAGCATTATATGTAAAGGAGTTAATCTGCAAGTATTTCCAATAAGATCAAGGGTGAAACAAAGATGTTCATTATCATCATTGCCATTCAATATTATACTAGAAATGTTAGTTTTAGCAATAAGAGAAGAAAAAGAAATTAAAGGAATTAGAATAGGCAAGAAAAAAGTTATCACTTTTTGCAGATGATATAATTGTATACTTAAAGAATACTAGATATTCAACTAAAAAAACTTGAAATAATTAATAACTTTACAAAGTTAAAGGATATCAAATAAACACACATTAATCATTGAGATTTTGAGGAGCAGGGCAGAGTCAAGATGGCTGAATAAAAATAGTGACTTGCTTGAGCTCTCCCCCAAACGCCTCCAAATACCTGTAAAAAATGGCTCTAAACAAAATTCTAAAGAAGCAGAACCCACAAAAAGACAGAGTGAAACAAATGTCCAGCCCAAGACAGCCTGAATGCTGAATGGTTGATAAGAAAGGTATATCGTGCTGGGCGGGGAGAGGAGTGCAATTTGATGTAGGCACGCAGGCAAGGCAGGCCTCAGTGAATCTGGAGCAGGACTCAGAGGACTGAATTGTAGGCAACTGAGGCAGTTTCCAGGCTTCTCAACCTATGAACATCAAAGAAAACTTAGAAGGTCAGTGGGAAATGTCTGTGTCTGCAGTGAAAGAAATAAGCACGGTCCCAGCCCAAGTACCTAAGCTCAGTCCCAAGGCAGTGACTGCTTCCTAAGCTTCCAGCCCACAGATTGAGGGAGAATTGAGTGACTGATCAGATAGGGATTGCAGGGATCTCTCTGCTAGTGCAATATTCTCTGGCTTCTCCTGTGCTTGGATCTGGGTCAGAGTTCTGGGTGGTGGTGCAGGGGTGAGGAGGAGTGCTGGCATGGTGGAGCTTGTAGTAGCGCTGGAGAGGAAATCCTCCTCATAGTTCCAAATGGGGAAGAGTGCTTGTGATCAATCATAGACCACAACACAGGCCAGGAAAGGAGGACACACCTAGCTTTTGGATCATAGCACCTTGGAAGACCTAAAAATTTACAGGTCTCTACAAATATCTCTGAATACAGCTGCACAAAACCCCTGAAGCTTGGGACAATACTTTCTCCACACTGGAAGCAGACTCCTACCTTAACAAAGAGTTTATAACTCAACTAATTGGCTGGGATCATGAGCAAACAAAGGCACAAAAAGAGTTAGACCATAGAATCTTACTCTGGTGACAAAGAAGATCAAAACATACAGCCAGAAGAAGACAACAAAGTCAAAGCTCCTACATCCAAAGCCTCCAAGAAAAATACGAATTGGTCCCGTGCCATGGAAAAGCTCAAAAATGTATTTTGAGAAGCAAGTAAGAGGAGAGGAAAAACTGAGAGTGATGCAAGAAAATCATGAAGAGCAAGTCAACAGATTGTTAAAGGACACCCAAAAAATACTGAAGAAAAAACCTTTAAAAATAGCCTAACCCAAATTGCAAGAGGTCCAAAAAGCCAATGAGGAGAAGAATGCCTTCAAAAGCAAAATTGGCCAAATGGAATAGTAAGTCCAAAAGCTTACTGAAGAAAATACTTCCTTAAAAATTAGAATGAAGCAAGTAGAAGCTAGTGACTTTATGAGAAATCAAGACAATGTAAAATAAATTCAAAAGAATGAAAAAAGAAAACAATGTGAAATATTTCATGGGGAAAACAACTGACCTGGAAAATTGATCCAGGAGAGATAATTTAAAAATTATTGGACTATCTGAAATCCATGATCAAAAAAAGAGCTTAAACATCATCTTTCAAGAAATTATCAAGAAAAACTGCCCTGATATTTTAGAACCAGAGGGGAAAATAGAAATGGAAAGAATACACCGATCACTTCCTGAAAGAGATCCCCAAAGAAAAACTCCTAGGAATATGGTAGCCAAATTCCAGAGTTCCCAGGTCAAGGAGAAAAGATTGCAAGCAGCCAGAAAGAAACAATTCAGGTATTGTGGAAACACAATCAGGATTACACAAGATTTATTAGCTTCTACATTAAGGGACCATAGGGCTTGGAATATAATATTCAGGAGGGCAAAGGAGATCAGATTACAATCAAGAATCACCTACCCAGCAAAACTAAGCATAATCCTTCAGAGGAAAAAATGGAAATTCAGTGAAATAGATAACTTTCAAGCATTCTTGAAGAAGAGACCAGAGCTGAATAGAAATTTAACTTTTAAATACAAGACTCAAGAGAAACATGAAGGGTTAAACAGGAAAGAGAACTCATAAGGGAATTATTAATGTTGAACTGTTTACATTCCTGCATGGAAAGTGATATTTGTAACTCATGAGACCTTAGTAAGTATTAGGGTAGTTGGAGGGAAAAATTTATATGTATAAGTATATATGTAGATATATACATATATAGATAGATGGATAGATACAGCTAGATAGATATAGATATAGATAGATAGATATAGATAGATATAGATATGCATAGTTAGATAAATAGAGGGCATAGGGTGAGTTGAAGATGAAGGAGTGATATCTGGAGAATAAAATAAAGGGGTGAGATAAGATTATACTGGGAGAAGGAGAAAGGGAGAGGTGGAATGTGGTAAATTGTCTCACATAAAACAGACAAGAAAAGTGTTTTACAGTGGAGGGGACGGGGAGGAAGGTGAAAGTGAATGAGTGAATCTTATTCTCATTGGATTTGGCTTAAGAAGGGAATAACATACACACCCAATTGGGTATGGAAATCTATCTTAACCTACAGGAAAATGGGTGGGGGAAGGGGACAAGAGAGCAGGGGGATGATAAAGGGGAGGGCAGATTGGGGTAGGGGGTAATCAGAATCAAACACTTTTAAGGAAAGACAGGGTCAAAAGAGAGAATAGAATAAATGAGTGGTGGGATATAATTAAGGGAAATATACTTTGTTTTTCACAACATGACTACTATGGAAGTATTTTGCATGACTACACATGTACAACCTGTATCAAGTTGCTTGCCTTCTCAATGAGGGTGGGTGGGGAGGGAGAAAGGGAGAGAATTTGGAACCCAAAGTTTTAAAAACAAATATTAAAAAAGTTGTTTTCACATGTAACTGGTAAATGAGATATACAGTAAATGGGGTATAGAAATCTATTCTGCTCTACAGGAAAATCAAAGGGGAAGAAGATAAGGTAAGGAGGAGGAGAGATAGAAGGGAAGGAAGATTAGGGGAAGAAGCATTCAGAATTCATGCCATCCTGGAGTGGAGGGAAGGACAAGATGGAGAGGGAATTTAGAACTCAAAGTCTTGTGGAAGTGAATGTTGAAAACTAAAAATAAATCAATTAAAAATTTAAAAAAAATTTTAAAATGTAAGTTAAAAAAAAGTAGAGGATGGTTTACAACTTGAATGTGTTTTTGAATAAAGTCTTTTATTAGTATGGGTCATATTAGATGGCTGCCAACATCCCTTCTAACACCAAAATTCTGTGACTTTATTTTCTAGAAGCTGGATATAGAAACATGTAGAGTTCAAAAAAGTGGCCAGCATTGGATGAAGTCCAGAATATATGATATGGATTAATTTATAGTAATACTGGAAATGTACATTTGAGTTTTTTGTGGGAAATCTTAAATGTTAGTCTATGGAGTTTTAATTATAGGCTACAGAAAGTAGTTGGTTGTTTCCCTTCATTCTTGAAGAGTACTAAAAGGACATCACTGTGTTAGAGTAAAGGAACAGTGTGAATTACTGTGGTTGATCAGACCAATATGAGCTTGGAACACTATACCACAGGTTGGACACAAATGTTCCATATGAACATTTGGAGTGGAAATGTCTCTAAATTTGTACATCTCACATATCTTTTGAGCTACTGCAATTCTGCTTTGGTCATAGTTCACAGTACCTTCTTTGATTCTCTACAGACAATATGGGGGTAGCTAGGTGGCACAGTGGATAGAGCAGTAGCCTTGAAGTCAGGAGGACCTGAGTTCAAATCTGGTCTCAGATCAAACACTTGACACTTACTAGCTGTGTGACCCTGGGCAAGTCACTTAACCCCAATTGTCTAACATATATATATGTATATATATATGCACACACACATATATACGCATACACACATATATACACACACATATATACACATACATACTTACACACATACATATATGTGTGTATATACATACAGACACACATACATACGTACATATATACACACAGAGATATATATTATATATATATATATATAATATATATACACAATAAAAGTGGTGCAGCTAGGTGGCACAGTGGATGGAGCACCAGCACTGAAGTCAAGAGGACCTGAGTTGAAATCTGGTCTCAGACCAAACATTTGGAACTTACTAGGTGTGTGACCCTGTACAAGACATTTAACCCCAATGGTAGAGGTGGCAGAGCGCAGAATGGGATCAAGTTTGGTTCAGCTGGAAGTAGCATGTGTTAAGAATGAGAAAGAATATTGGAAAGTTATAAATGAGATACATGGTAAAAGACCTTAATGGACCAATGATGGCTCAGGCTTCAATGGGAAAGACATAATCTTATTTTTTTAAGCAAAGCAGATATGTGACCAATTTGCCTATTATTAAGGATATCCTTGCTATTTTTTTCTGATATCTCCAAGTCTGTTCTCCTCTAACTTTACTTCTTAGAAGAGACAAAAAAGGGATTAAAACATTTTTATAGTTACACCTGTAATAAAAACCTTGACATTAAATAGTATATATTTTGTTACTCAATAAGTAAGTAATAACTAAATTAGGGACTAGGATTTTATTTTATTTGCTACCTTTTTAAATCAAATAAATAGTCAGATAGCTAGTACCTAAAAATAATTATAGGTGTTACCAGCCCAGCGGCTACCCCTAGAAACCCTTTCTTTCTTCAGTATCCATAAATAAGTTATCTATGACTTTATTACAATTTAAGGATAGTATAAAACGAAGGTGTTACTGTATTTCAAACATATAAATAGGCAAGTGCATTTAAATATTCTCAGTTATTGGCAAGACTTATGATTCCAAAGCAAGTATACATTGAATACTTTCTAATTTTGTTTATATCTATAATAAAATTATACAACACTAAAATTGTGCTCATATATTCATGTTTCATGATATGGTGTATAGGATCATGTACTTTTTTAATTATCATTTTACCACTCTATTTCACATCACAAAAAGCCTGTTTGAATATCACGAACATTCTATCTGTATCTCTGAAATTATATTTCTTCTGGCTGAGATTTCATCAGTGTAAGGAACTCCTTGCAGTTAAACTCTCTCTGCTTGTGGAGATAAAACATTCTTTACCACTTATCCCCTACCTGGACAAGACTCTCTTCTACAGCATTCCTGAAAATTGATAATCTGACCACTACTTTAAATATTAGTAATAATAGCTAGATTGAAAGTTTTCAGAGTACTTTGCATATGTTATTTCATCAGATCTTCACAACAAACCTTTGAGATATGTACTATAATTATGCCCATTTTAAAGATGAGCAAACTGAACCTTAAAGAGGTTTAATGACTTGTCCAGGGTTTTACAGGTAGTAAATAGATAAGGTAGGATTTGAATTCATCTTTTCACTCCCCCACACATTTCATCCTCTATGCCATCTAGATAACAAAATAACACTTCCTTTCTGCTACTTCGGCTGAAGTTCTGCCTTGTAGTATCACTCCCTAAAAAGTACATTCTATCTTCTTGTAAGTATTTGAAGAAAGCTACCACCTCATATTTTAATTTTCTCCACTACAACTATCCCCAGTACTTTTGTCCAATTTTTATATGATAGTGTCTCTAGTACCTGATTATGCTAGGCCTTCCCCTGGATGCAATCCAGGTTGGCAGTGTAGTTAAATAAAATATGTATTTTTAAGAAAATAATTGAATGTTGCTTACCAAACTAAACATCTACTTTAGATATATTGTAATGAGAAAAGAGTATAATTGAACTATTAGGAACTTAATTCTGGAAACTGTACCTTATCATTATGAAGTATTAAGTCTTTATCAGCCACATGCTTTTGAAGAGGAGAAATTGTGATAACCTTGGTTCAGAACCTTTTTAGAACAAATTCTACTTAGACAATTAATATAATACACTTTTCAATTTTCAAAAACTATATAAATATCAATCATGACTATGTCATATTGTTGAGTCATGCTGAACTTTGAACCAACTAAAGCAAAAGATCTTTGTCACATGGCTTATTATCTAGTATACCTATTCCATAGAAATGTGTATGAATTTTTTGGTTATGAGTGTGGGTGTGTGAAGGTGGACTGTGGCTTTTTATATTTGAGGGGGCTATTTCCTAAAATCCTTCCTAGTTTAGCATGCAAATGAGTTTGAGGCAAGCTAAGTATAGGAAGTCATCTTCCTCCACCTGCTTAGCCCACTCTATATTCTTTGTTAAGTATTTAAGATTTAGCCAGATTGCAAAATCTCCATGTATGTGTGCCTATATGTGTTTGCATTATTTTTTTGTTTCAAAATCAGCTGCAAAAATACTTATCTATACATACAGGCACATTTTATAGATAGATCTCTACAAATGTGGATCTATTCATCTATGTACACGTACACACACTCAAACTACAGATTAATAATAATACATACCTATTCACTATATACAGAGTTGCTTAAGGGAGAAAACTGACCTCATCAAGGGAGATCTAGGTTCAAATCTTGCCTCTGACCCATAGAATTTATGTAAACCCCAGGTAAGTAATTATTCCACAGAACCTCAGGAGTATATAAAATACTAGACCCCACAAAGGATATAACAAACCACCATAGGAAAGGAAGCTACCCCATCAAAATCTCTCTATACCAATCAAATCACAAGTGTGGTTTGATATCTACATTACATATATACATATATATGCTTAAAAATTGAAGACTTCACATATTATATATAAAGAAAAGGTTGTACATGTAGATAAATGCATATATTTGCATTCACATGTATACATACATTATATATACATACATTTATATATGTGTGTAGGTATGTATATATATGTATATATGTATTATATATGTGTATAGATGTGAGTGTACACACACATACACACATACACATATATGAAACTACTTATGGGAACTGGGCTGTCCAGATTATTTATGATCCTGATACTGATCAATCAATTTGTTCCCTATTCTCACTTGTTTAATATCATATGTAAATCGATAAGTAGGCCATTCAACTTACAGCAAGCCACTGATAGGAATTTTTAACAACAAAAGGCCTAAATCAGATCCCTGAGGCATTTCAATGAACACTCTCCCCTAAATTGATGTTAATCGACTAATACCTAAATGATGATTATGATTGTTCAATCCATTCTAACTTTCCCTAACTCTGATCAAACAATGTTTGCATCCCCATCTTGTTCACAAGGCTGTCATACTACATTTTATCAAAAGCCTATTGAAATCCATGCTTCTACCATTCTTGTTTTTCTTCATTTGGAATTCCTTCACTTCTTCCCTCTCTATATCCCCTTCCCATAAACAAATACTACTCATTTTTCAAGACTGAGTTCAAATCCTACCTTGTTTATAAAACTTCCTTTGTTCTGCATAGCCTAAAAGTGATTTCTGACAACCCTAAATTCTTATAACAATTATTGTCTTTGCAATTCACTTAGAAGTTAATCACATACTTTCTTATGACATCTCTTCTTTTCTGGATCAATTCATATTTTTTTAATATATTAATCTCTAAGTAGAGTGCATGTAGACAATTTCAAGGCAAGGACCAGGTCTTTTGTTTCTTTTTGACCATGTAAACATCCAATGCATGACTTTGCAAATATTAGCAGCTCAATACATATTTGTTGAGTTAAAGGCATATTTTTGCCTTTTTAAAATTCAGAATATATGCTTTTTTTCAAAAGAAAGAAGCAAAGAGAAGAGAAATGAAAAGCTTGATGGTAGTGTTATGCCCTTGTATAAAATCTTTCATAAATTGTTTCCTTCCACCTTAGAGCATTTTTCTACTACTTTCACACAAAATTACAGTTTTTGTTTCATTAAAAAAATTTCTGTTATTTTGTCTCTGAAATTTGACTTTCATCTGCATGCAGTAACTGCTTCTAGTTTAGCTGAGGTTTCTCCTAGCAACAGTCTTAGCTCACAAACTCTTCTTATTTTTTTTGGTCCTTAAGTGTAAAAGAAAAATAGCTTATAGAAAAGCTTTTTACACACACACAAACACACACACACATACACACACACATACACACACACAACATACCAAGGAAAAGTAGTGAGGTGTTACTGGTTTCATAATGAACCCATTTTTTGAATTAAGGTGCTATGTTGCCAATCATGTGACTTAGCTCTCAGTACATATCAAGTATATTTGATATTAATAAACTTCATTACTCCCAGGTATAAGCTCTGTTGTCTTTGAAAGCCAATTGTACCACATCTTCCTGTATGTTGTAGATCTCTTACCCCCCCCATTACTTTGACAGCACAGATTAATGATATTACATAGCTCTCCGTTGTAATAATGTCTTCTTGCTTTTTTTATCATCTAGAAGACATCTAAAATCTTACATATTTTATAATCTTTCAGATATTCCTTGTCTTATATATATACATATATTATTTTGTTTCTAAAAAAAGCAGTTATGCAAAACACGTCCATAGTAGACATGCTGTGAAAAAATTACTCTATTTCCTTTAGTCCTATCCCGCCACTCATTTATTGTATTCTGTCTTTTGACCCTGTCCCTCCTCAGAAGTATTTGTTTCTGATTTCCCCCTTTCCCAATCTGCCCTCCTCTCTATCATCCCTCTACTCTCTTGTCTCCTCTGCCCCCCCCATTTTCCTGTAGGGTAAAACAGATTTCCATACCCAGTTGAGTGTGTATGTTATTCCCTCCTTAAGTCAAATCCTATGAGAATAAGATTCACTCATTCCCTCTCACCTTCCCTCTTTTCCCCTCCACTGTAAGAGCCTTTTCTTTTTTTGTGTGAGATAATTTACCCCATTCTACCTCTCCTTTTCTTCTTCTCCTAGTATAATCCTCTCTCACACCTTAATTTTATTCTCCAGAAATGATCCCTTCATCTTCAACTCACCCTGTGCCCTCTATCTATCTATCTATCTATCTATCTATCTATCTATCTATCTATCT